>NC_056731.1:510265954-510300954 GCF_019279795.1 Protopterus annectens
TGTGAGTGTCAAAAGAGAGGTTACTGTCAACTTGGGTCCCCAGGTCCCTGATAACTTCTTCCGTGTTTAATGGATTACCACCTATGTGGTAATTAGGGGTTACCTTGTTTTTCCCAAAGGGTATGACTATACATTTTTTGGCATTTAGCTTAAGGCCATGGCTCTGGCACCAGTTATCCATTTCTATGAGACATCTCTGGAGGATGTCTGTGTCTGATGGAGTGTCAATTATGGTGCCCAGTTTGCAGTCATCTACAAATTTTGTCAGCCACAATCCCCCTATGTTTGCCTGCACTTCAGAAAAATAAATGCCGAACAAGAGGGGGCCCAGGACTGAGCCCTGTGGGACACCGCAGGACCGGCTTAGAGTCTGACATGGCACCAGCAACTCTAACCCTGTGTGTTCTGTCCTAGAGCCAGTTTGCAACCCATCTTGTGACATATGGGTTTACATCTAAGCTGGTGAGCTTTTCTATGATACCCGAGTGGGGTATTGTGTCGAACGCTTTTGCTAGGTCAAGGTAGGCTGTGTGAACTGCCTTACCCTCATCAACGGCTTTAGTGACTGTTTCAAAAAAGTCGACCAAGTTCAAGAGGCAGGATCTGCCCTTGACAAAGCCAAATTGGGTAGGATCCAGTGTCTGTAGGTCCCCATGTCTTTATTTATGAGTTCCATTATGATCCTCTCCATAGCTTTGCAGACAAGGCTCGTCAAGCTTATGGGGTGGTAATTTCCAGGGTCCGTAGAAGCACCGCCTTTGTGGAGTGGGACCACAGTTGCCGTACGCCATTCTTTGAGTACGTATCCTGTAGTAAGGCTAAGATTAAACAGCAGCCTTATGTGTGGGTTTAGTTCCTCATTGAGTTCATGTAGCACACAGCCGGGGACACCGTCCGGTCCCATTGAAGCTGTGTTTTTTGCTTTAGAGAGAGCAGCTCTCACCTGGGCATCTGAGATGTTTGGGAGGCTAGACTCTGGTGGGATACATATTTCTCCTCTTGGGGGGGGGGAGGGAGGGGAGAAATTTACACTGAACTTGTCTGCCAGTATGTTGGCAATGTCTGTGGGTTCAGTGATTTTTTTATCAATTTGGACTAATTCTGAGCATATCTGGGAGTTTCCACCCAGGTTTCTAACATAGCTAAAGAAGGCCTTATGATTGTCTTTTGTGTCATTAGCGGTTTTCTCTCAAAGTTGGCCTTGGATGATTTTATGAGTGATCATAGTTTTTTGCTAGTATTGATCAGAGATGCCTTCCCTTTTAGGGATTTTGTTCTGTCATGTAGTAGCTTTCTCCTCTTGTTGTAGAGTTTGTTTATGGCTGGTGTCCACCAGACTGGGCGCCTGCCTTTGGTGGAAAGGGTCTTGATTTTATTAGGGATTGCTTGATCCATACATTCCTGGAGGTGCTCGTAGAAGGCATTTGTAAGGGTTTCAGCAGCGTGGGTTGTGGTTTCCACTGGCTCGGGGCCTTGAAGGATACCACTCCAGTCTTAAGAAGTGTGAAGTTTGCTTTTGAGAAGTTCTTCACTGTGGTCTTTTTTGCTGGGGGTGGGTGAGATTAATTTATGGTCTGATCTCACCAATGAGGGATATACTTCCGGTGTGGAGCATTTTGACCCCATGTTTGTGATGATCAGGTCTAGTATATTTTCTCCTCTTGTGGGAATGGTGACTAGTTGTTCCATAGCATTTGAGTTTATGAACTCCAGGAACCTTTGGGCTAGGGTGTTGGGGCTTGAGTAATGTTCCCAGTCTATGTTTGGGTAGTTGAAGTCACCCAATATGATGGTGTTTGGAGAGACATTCATACTCTCCAGTGTCTTCAGGAAGGCTGTGTGGGTTTCCTGAGTTTGAGAAGGTGGTCTGTAGCATGCTACAAACTGTAGGGCAGTTTTACCTATGGTTAATTGCACCTGGATGGTCTCCGATGCTTCATATATAGATAGATATGTGTGTGTATGTAATATATATAATATATATGTGATACATGTATATATGTATGTATGTTTTCTATATATATATATATATATATATATATATATATATATATATATATATATGTATATTATATATATATATATATATATATAATATATAGATAGATATGTGTGTGTATGTAATATATATAATATATATGTGATACATGCATATATGTATGTTTTATATATATATATATATATATATATAATATATATATGTATATTATATATATATATATATATATGTATATATATATATATATATATATATATATATATATATATATATATATATATATATATATATATATATATATGTGTGTATGTATATATATATATGTATGATACATGTATATATGTATGTTTTATATATATATATATATATATATATATGTGTGTGTGTGTGTATGTAATATACATAATATATGTGTGATACATGTATATATGTATGTTTTATATATATATATATATATATATATATATATATATATATATATATATGTCATTATGTCATGTTTCTTTTTTAATACAGACAGAATCCCTGTTTAATTCTCTTCAGCACGTGTTTTCTAAGTTTCACCTTTGATATGTCCTATTTTCATGCTTTCAGCTTTGCCCATTTTCTTCCACCCACTTTTTTTATTTGCTAGGCCTTAATATTTCCCAGTGCTGTTTGCCTTTCTGTTGCTAGGTTTGCTTCTCTTTCTGAGCACGGAGTGGTTCCTTGTTCAGTTGCCTGACCACAATTGCTTTGATTAAATGCAACAAATGGGCCAATTCACTGAGGAAGGGAAAGATAGCCGACAATCAGTGGGGTCAAAGCAACACAAAAATTAAAAAAAATAGAAAAAGATTTTATAACATACACAAAATAGGCAAACAACAAAAAATAAATAAATGTGACTCCTAATTATATTTCTTTACTGAACAAACACTATAAAGAATAATACATATCACAGAAATTACTAGGACATTTTTCTTGAAGTGTGTAAACATTGAATTACAATCTTTTGAGATTTGCACTCAAGTTCACAATTATTGCACATGTATATTTTTAAAAGTAGTTCCCTGATAATCATTGCTACACTAGTTATTTTCCATTACATATGAAGTGTGTGGAGTGATGTGTTAGATGCAAGAAATGCTACACAATGAGCGATGGTTTATGTCTGTATGTACAGATGCATGTATGTCTGTGTGCATTTATTTATTCATTCATTCATTTTGCAGGTGGGTGAGCCAACACTAGTGTCCCTTTTCAGTCACAAGTTTGTAATAATATTATTTAGGAAACAGGCCACACGTACAGTACAGAGAAAGTATTAATATGACAAGATGATTTAAAGAAAAAAAAACAAGCTGGTCAGGTAAGGTCTTGTCTCCGCTGCATAATAAAACACAAAGTACTTAAGATGAGTGTCTGTAACAGAGGATGCACTATTATCAGACCATAAAACACATCTCAGAGAGTGCATTGTTTCGCTTATAACATGGATTTTATATTTATGTGGTCATTTTGATTTGCATATTTTTATGCTTATTTACTGCACAATTTAAGGCTAACTGCAGATAAAATGTTTCCTTGTGGTCTTTAATATGGATGTGACCTTTCTTATGTTTTTTTATATATTACATTAGATGTTAGAGTCACAACCGCCACGCTTTGCTGATCTCAGCATCATGCATTTTTAGAACAATTTTATAACCCACTTCATGATTAGTGAGAAATGCTTTTAATTTGGTGTAAAAGTGAACTACATAAAACATTACTTTTGTTCTTCAAGTTCCAGCTGAACAACTCAGATTACAAAATGACACTGCACATGGTGACTAGAGTGGTCACCTTTTCAGATGCACTAAAGATTTAGTGGTACTGACTCATTTTTGCTTGTCAAGAGTTTAGGCTGTAATGTATATGTTGTTTCTACATTTAATTGATGTACCTATGTTAGCATCATACATTTCATTCTGAATTATTTAGAAAAATATTTTTGCGAATGAACATACTGCATATACCAGTTTTCTTTATCAGGACCTCCAATGAATCATTTTTTGTTTTGCATTAGCAAACTGAGTAGACCTACTACAAGCAAAAAGTAGGAATAACTAAATGAAATGTGAACTCTGTCATTTTTTTCAGATAAATATGAAAATATTCAGAAATGGCATGAGCTAGTGTGTAACATTCTTTGTTTAGGTCATGGGCACATAACAACAAACACTCATGATATTAAAGCTGTTTTCTGGTTTGTAGTTGTGGTTTAAGAAATTTGTCACTTTGCATTGTTAATATGTTGAACTAAACTAATACCAAAAATCAGTACAAGCTGACTCTTTCTAGTTCATGGAATTACTAGTGAGCTATTGTTTGTTCTGCACGAGTGTTGTATTACCAGTTCCTGCTTCCTGTTGGGGTTGCTTTTTGTGCAGTAGACCATATTACTGCTAAATGGTGGTGATTTTGTTCTTGTATGTATTCCCTTCACTGGGTAAACTTCTTATACATTGATCAGTTTTAGTTTATCTCAGAAAATTTACTTAGGTTTTTGTAAGGCAATAAACATTTCTGGCTTAATTTCCTTCTGATATTATTGCTGGTAACTGTATTGTACAACAGAGTAAATAAGAGAGGAAGAGTATGAAGTTTATAAATAGACAACCAAGAACACATTTGATTATCACTGCTGACAGCTCATGTGTATAAAAGGAATTAATATGGCTGACTTCCTTTGTTTTTTCCTGCTGGTTAAATGATCCAAATATTGATTAATGTTAGGAGCTTTGGAATAGTTCCACCTGCATGTTTGTATTGCTCTAGGGGCAGGGTTAGAGGGAGACATAGGTCAATTAGAATTTAATATTGCTTTTAATTTAGTTTTATAGATATGTATCTTTGTTTAGGTAAAGAAGAAGTTGTATCAGAAATGACAAAGCCATGGGTCAGGTAACATGTTCCCTAACCTACAGTGTTAAGTATTTAATTATTGGATTATTTATATTTTGTTAGTGATGTCAACTGTACTGGACAGAACCCATTTTCAGAAGGCAACCAAAGAAGAAAACGTGATACATTACAATAAATCAATATCTTATAGAATGACATACAGGTGTATACTACTTTACATATAATACAAGAAATGAAAATCTCAAGGAAATGACATACAACAAGGTAGTAGAGATAAATCTTAGAAGCAGCATACGTCATTGTCATACATTAGTGTATTAAAGTAAAAGTAATTGATTGAGGAACAATAATCAGAGATGTTTCAGTGAAGTCAATCATTCCAGATTTTGCTGGATACAATACTCACAGCCTTGTGTGTTCGGGTACAATAATTAGGGATGTTACAGTGTAACCAAACATTTCTTGTGTGCAAGAGCAACAGTACTGTTGTTACAAAGAGTCTGATAGTCTCGTAGAAGAATGGCCATAATGGTATATGTTGTGCAGCAAAGAAGTAAAGCAAAACTGTAGTGTAGGGCATGTTTCAAGTAGCAACAGAATCATAGCTTTACATAATATAGATATGCATATTATATACAAATATCTATACATAGTACTACAAAGGAGGAGCGATGACAGAAGGTAGTGTGTGTGTTAGGGAGATAATGTAGCAACTGAGAAAAAGGAGTAAGAATGTTACTTGTATGAGAGTCGAGCAGTCAGAAAGTACAGAGGTAGAGAAACAGAAGCTGGGTGTAACTAACTTGTGTAAACTGATGTCTTACTAGGAGGAATGCTAAAATTTATTAGTGTAAGATTTTAGAGGATGTTCAGAACAGTTAGTATAACATTATGGTTAATTATGTGATATTACCTGCTAATTGTTTATAAGAAATGCAGGTATTGGATTTTAGAAATTGCATTTTGCCAGAAATACAAAGTAATAGTGCAGCTGGTATGGCTCTCAGATGGTATGTATTATATTCTTTTGCAAGATAGTGACAAGTTACTTTTGACCCCCCCAATCTTTTTTTTTTTTTTTGCATTTTTTATTTTCAAATGATAAAATTTGCAACAACATTACAGTCACGACTATTTGTAATTGTCTAATGTTGGTAAATATCTTTATTTTAACTTTATGAAAAGTAACACTAGTAATATTTTCACTCTATATACTTAATCCTTGACTCATATTTCATTTGTACTTTTCTAGTAAAAATTTTTGTTTTATCCAAGATTTATAATTAAGATTATCTTGTTTTGCCCTGTGTGCAATAGTCCTGGAAGAAGTATCAATAAAATCATACATACATTGCAAGCAAAGAGTCCCAAAGGGAACTTATCTGCCCAGTAAAGGAAAGCACAAGCCAACTGTCAACTCTCAAAAGCCTCAGAGGAGCATATTCTTCGGTAGCTGTAAAGCTCTGAACTGTCAAGCGGCTCAAGATAAGCTGACTAAAAGTCAAGTTTGGCTGAATGTATGCATATGTGTGCGTGTGTGTGTGTGTGTGTGTGTGTGTGTGTGTGTGTGTGTGTGTGTGTGTGTGTGTGTGTGTGTGTGTGTGTGTGTGTGTGTGTGTGTGTATGTGTGTGTGCGCGTGTGTGTTTGAGTGGGTGCTCCCAAAGAAAACAGTTGATATTGCCCCATAATATCCCATCAGTTGTTGATACTGTGAAGAAATTTTGCTTTGCATTCAAATCAGTGACTCATCATGGAACTGATAAAAGGAAACCTGTGACATCTGCTGACATGTTTTGATAAATTTCTTTTGGATAGCTGGCATTTGATGTGGGTGTACTACTGGGTTATGGAGAAAGAGTTCAACCACTTTTTTTCTAGGGTACTTGAATTTCAAGGTGATCAGTGAATGCATATATCTGCATATGTGCAAGTGTGGTATTAGTAGGAATTGGATGGTTGTGGATGGATGGGTGCACTGTCAGCCTTGAAGACAGTCATATTCTGGTGGTATTCTGGTGGTATTTTTATTGGAAAATGGAGTAGGTGTTGGGTGATTTTGTTTGTTATGGGGTATGGTGGCTCTATTATTCTAAAAAAAAATTGTAGAAAATACATTATTTGGGTAGGAATGGGGGAGGTAGGCTATAGTGTTGTGCTACTAGTCGTGGCCTCAACCAAAAACTTGATGGACAAAACTGTGAACATGGGACAAACTGATCTATATTACACAATACAAATACAAGCCTTTCTTTAAACATGTAATTTATTCCAAGTCCAGTGACTGTGAAACAAACTGCTGACTATATGTTAATCGATTTGCTCACTCAAATAAGTTTCTTTAAGAGCTGGGTGCAACAAATGACAGAGACGAATTAGCTTTGGACAAACTTGGGCAAAGCAATCTGCGAATCCCATTTGGACAAAATATTTATAAGCACAGTACCATCAGACCATGCCATTTGCACCTTGTCATCATCATCATCATCATCAGTCATAGGAGCCCAACCCTATGGCTGATGGGGGAATGTGTAAAAGTAGGAACAAATGATACCACTGTCTGCCCATCTAAACCCCTGTGTCATGCATAATACTGCCCATTAAAATACAGCTTTAGTATACTTCAGTAGGCATACATTGTCATGCAGGATGCTGACCAGAGGGACTTGGAAGGACAAATATGAAGGTGGGCCTTGATTAAGCCTTCCCTTCAGTCTTGCAATGGAGTGTGCCGCACTTTACTAGTGTGAAACAGGGGTGGTTGGTATCAGCCCAGCTTCTATATCTCAGCCACACTGTCAAGTACAAGGAGCTACTCTGCTAGTATGTGAATGAGACCAAAGACTCCTTAGCCTCAGTCAGCAACTTTAACATTGGAGGACAATTTTGCCACAATGTTTCACACCTTTCCTTTGTCATGTAGAATCATATCAGTAACCCTTTGTCAAACTAGATATTATGGCTGCCCATGGCATTCATATCCTGCACAAGACCTTGTTAGATCTGGCCCTGATAATGCTTGTGTGTTCTGTCATTGCCCAGGAGATGCATGCTGTATGTACAGAGGGCCGGCAAAACCTGCAATAGCATTTCATTCTCCAGGGTAGTAGAGTTTTGCTGACACTACACCCCTCAGGAGGCAAACCAGTATATATACACCTGTGGGTAAGACATGAGAGTCAGTGGTATGCTGCGGGATGCCCATACATGTAGTCAATGCCCCTTTTATGAACCAGTTTATACGCTGCAGGTAGTGCAATGCACAGCTTCCCCACAAGTACATACAGTAGCCATGATTCTACATTTGTCTCTGGAACCCCATATCCCCTATAAGTATATCCTTCACAATATTTCCATTGTATACACATAGCCCCCCCAACCACATATAGACAATGCAGTAACATGCAAGTGTCTTGGGTTCCCAGTTACATGTACACTACATCATCTCCTACAGTGTGACTGACATTCATCACAGGGTTTGCTGTTCTTACATTGGCACGTTGCCAGACAATACTTCTTCCTTAAATCTGGAAACATGAATGCCTGCAGAAGCTTTACTGCAATTCCTGTAGTCTTCAGTTGTACAGTAATGAGTAATATTGTACAAAATAACACTACTGTTTTATATCATAATGATAAAGGCCAGGGAACATGGCAGTTATGCTAATGAAGCTACTTAATGCCATTCTTTCTGAATTGTTGCCATAGTGTATTGTGTTACCCAAATGTCACCAAACCTATTGGCGATGATCATGTAATTCACTATCACCACAAAGTACATGGCTATTATAGTTATGCATATGGCACATATGTAACATTGCATTGTAGTCCTCTATCTATATTTAGAAATAAGGAGCACAGCTAGGGGCATATAGTAGGGTTATGGTCCACAGCTAGGTTGTACAGCAAGTGATCCACAAATCCCTGCACACAAAGTTAAAATCTGGATCCTCAATCACACCCGAATGAGTGGCCATGGCTACTTCTGGCACTGTAGTCTGCATGACTCCATTGTGGTGTGCCAGAGATAACGATATTTTCTTGTTTTTCCCATATAGGAACATTGAGGAATGCCTGCGGGTACAGAATGTTGGCCCCTTGTGGAAGGTGGATGTCTGGTACGAGCTTGTCAGGATGGTGAGTAATGCCACTGGCATCATCCATTCTGATGAACAGTACGGGCATCAGTGCATTGATCTGACGTGGTTTCTCCTGTCTAATCTGCTTTGTCAGAAGCAGGCAGAGGTTAGGGAAACCAGCATGACACGTACTGTACACATTTTGTTTTTCTGCACCTTTGTCTTCTCTTGATTTTACCTATTGTACATACTTAGGACTGCATACATTGTTTTTCAGCAAAAGCTTAACATGCTAGGATATCACAGAATGTGGCAGTGAATTTCTTAATAGCAGGGAGTGTATAACATCTGTGTTTGTCCAGTACAGAACTCTAATCGTGCTCGTAGCATATGCGTGTAATAATTTGTCCGATTGTGTGGTCCTTCTGCAGGTGTAGTTGTGGGAAAAAAGCATGTGAGGCCACCCTCATCTCTTTCTCTGCCATCTGATACTTTTGGTTCTGCATCACATTAGCTACCAAGGCTACCTCTCAGCAGGGGTACAATTGCTCCTTTGCTGGAGGTGACCTACAGAAGGTCTGTGGTGCTTTCCATGGCCACATCTAAGGAAGAGGTGAAGATGACTATTCTGAAAGTGGTCTGGAGGGACCTGACCTATTTTCCCAGCATTAGTCATGTAGGCTGGTTACTACTGAGGTGCAGCAACAACTGGATGGCCCCCTTGCTAAGGTGGCGCATTTTCTGGTGCAGCCTGTGGAGTCATGCAGTTGGCAGGCTGTACCCATTTGATCATGAGGGGAACAACTGGCCCATAATGTCAGCTACCCAAGTGAGTCATACCTGGGTTTGCTGCCCTGTGGCCCAAGTAGGTATCCAACTATGCCAAAAGCCTTCTGTGGTCCCATTCTGATCAGAACATTTCAGCAGTGGACCTGGGAGAAAAGTTTGTTACAAAAGTGGCAGTTTTATACAATAGAGAAAAAGTGTAAAGATTAAAGTTACAATAAAAGCATATGATAACTGAAAGGCAGCTTGAGTTTTCTCTCCCTTATGTGTCGTTTCTCATTCTATATTTTTTGTCCAACCTTCCCCATCACCATTTATCCACTCTCTGTATACCTGTGTCCATCTACTATCCTCCCAACATTTTGTGTATATACCACCCTGTCTGTCTGAGTTTGTGTTTGGTATTTGTCTGATTGCCTTTGCTTCTTTTCCTTCTCTCTTTATCCCATACTACCTACCCTTATTTTCTTTGTATTACAAATGCTGATTTTTACCTAGAAAACATGCTTCTTTCCCCCACTCCTGTCATAATTTATGTTTACTCATGAGTATCCCCCACTTGGTGTTCTTCCCTTACCTACTTTCTTATCGCCCACATTTCCGCCATTTTACTGTGTTACAATGTGTTGGTTATTACAAGGTCAAAGCTCCAACTGAGGCCATCATGGAGCTTGCATCTATTGATACCAGGATCATATGTCATAGTACTGGCCCAAATGTCTACCTGATGTTACAAAATATGGAGACTTGTTGATATTCTAGTAGGCTGTAGATAATAGGTTCCATAACCATCCCACTATTGTTAAAAATCTAATTTTTCACAATGATTTATACCACTGTGCAGATTCCCCACAGGTCCAGTTGTGGAAAAAGAGTGAGGTAAGACCATACTTAACTCTATCTGTATTATCTGGTACTTTTGGTGCTGGTCCACCAGGCACCAAAAGGACTTTAAATTTATACAAACTAGTATCTACCACTGGTAATATATGTCACTTTATAGCACATGGATACCCATGATAATAACCTGCTAAACATTTTTTATGTCTTGCCCCAGCTAAATGCAAAGTGAGTAATATGCCAGTTCCTGATGCCAGGTTTTTATTAATTAAGCATTTATATATCAACATCAAATCGCCCCTTAAAACAAATAGCTAATAGATTGCAACTGTAGTTCTTTAAGTCTATTTTAATAACTAAGTCCTATCAGTCATATCATACCAGCAATATTTCTTGTGAGAGTTTTTGAATTCTTTTTAGTTTCTTTAGCTTTGACTGGCTCTAATTACATAATGCTCCACAATATTTGATTATAGGTCTTATAACTGATTTATGCTTCTTTTCTTGTGGAAATAGTGATTTATAAAATGTCCATCATAATGGCATGCTGGGTGGGCAGATTGGTCTGATGAGGGAGATGATTTTTCTGAGCTATGATACAGAATCAGAATTGCCTAGACATGGCTAATTTCTATATTTTATTTATTTATTTTGCATTTGTTGACCGGGCTAGTCTAGCTGGATATATGTCCATTTTCAGTAGAGGACCGGGGAGAAAAGCTCCACAGCAGATAGATACAGCTTAATATACATGTGTAAATATAGACATAAAGGGATATTAAAAAAAATACATTTAGTTATACATGGTATGAAAAGTCATACGAGTCTAGCTTATTTACATTACATAACAAAAAGAGAGCCATGAGAGAATGACTTACAAAATAGGTATCTAGAATAGAAGGAAGAAGACAAAAGGACATTTTTGACAACAGTGTTTATATGTAGAAAAAAGGTTAGTTATGATATAAGTAGATTCAGCCAGCGTTAGTACATGGACACAGCCATTACGAGTTAAGGAAGATTTTTAGATGCTTTTTGAAAAGAGGGGTAGATGAAAGGGATGTGAGATAAGATTACTAGGAAGTTTATTCCAATGGATTCCAATAGTGTTAGTAAACAGAGAATCACCTGATTTGTTATTGGATTTTAGGGTAGCGGCTAGTAATTTATTGGCTGAGCGAGGGTGCTTAAATTTTTATAGGGGTTGATTAAGTTACAGAGTATGGGAGTATTTGTAGGGTGATGCAAGATTTTGTGGGTGATGGTTAGTTTGAGGAGAGGGTTGTCTGTGTACATGAGGCAGTTGTAACATTGCCTCAGGATACCCAGATTAACCAGCTGGACTGGATAGTGCACCTGAAGTTGCCCTTTGGTCATATATCTTTAATTTTCCTACTATAAAAGCTGCGTTTGCATGGTTTTGCACACTGGGCAGTGCCAGTTAGCTACAGTTAAATTATTCCCAGCTCCACTAAGTCTCCTCTTCAGTTTTTCCCTTGAAACTAGTCTAACTCTCAACCTAAGCACTCAGAAAGCATCTTACAGCCCAGCACTTGCTCAGACCTAATAGCAAGCACTAATATACCCTGACACTGATTGCCCAGCAGGGCAAGGCTCTTTATTCACCCCTCACCAACCAAGCGACTAAGCAGCTCACCCTACTATTCAGGCATGACCAAAGGGCAACTTCAGGTACACTGTCCAGTCCAGCTGATGAATCTGGGTATCCTGAGGCAATGTTACAACTGCCTCATGTACACAGACAACCCTCTCCTCCTACCACAAAACACTGACATATGCGAGAGATGCAATTATACAGCCAAACTGGAAGCTAAGCTGTCTCCACCCAAGACTGGAACAGACAGTCAAGAGGAGAAGGTTAACACTTGCACCACACCTCCAGCCGCACACAGACCTACTAAAACAGCACTGGCAAAAAATACACATAAATACACAAAATCATACTCGGAGGCTCTAAATAAAAACTTGCAAAAGCATCAGAGACCTCCAAAGCAGACACCCAAACAACCTGCACTTCCCGTCACAAACCAGACAACACATAAAACACAAAATCAATGTGCCACACAATCATAGCCCTTAAGGTGAAATAACATACCTAACACACTAGTAATAGGTGACTCTATAGTCAGGCACACTGACGTCCCACTCACTAGGCTGGACAAGCAGAAGGTTACTGTTAGCTGTCTGTCGGGAGCCAGAATCCACCACATAACACAAGCACTCGTGTCACTCCAGAACAAGTACAAATATGACTCTGTCATTGTTCATGTTGGTGTGAATGACCTGAGACGTACCTCCCTGGACTACATGAAAAGAGACATGTAAGAGCTCTCTGATCATGCAGCCCAAGCTGGCATGACCCTAACCCTGAGTAGCATCCTGCCCTCACCAAGAATGATACCTCAGTATAAAGAAAAAATGATCAATTTCAACAATTGGCTAAGCTTCTGGTGTCATTCAAAGGGGATCCAGTGTCTGTCAGCCTGGGACGACATGCTCGACAAGCTACGTTGCTTCGCAAGAGACGGATTGCATCTTTCACCCCTAGGCTTTTGAATACTGGCCAAGGCTCTTGCTGCCCCCATAGTGCTTTCTTTAGGCAAGGCTCAAAGGTCAAACTCACCTCCGTAAACAGCACAATTAACAAAAAAATGAGGGTTATGCTACTAAATGCCAGGAGTTTAAATCTCAAAATGCACGCGCTCAAAGCACTCCTCAGTATGAAGAACGTCAACATCTGTGCAGTAACTGAAACCTGGTTCAAGGCTCCAGAGAGCACCCCAGTACTACAGGGCTACAACTCATACCACAAGTTTCAGCCACAGAACACGGACAGAAACACAAAAGGAGGGGGTGTATCCATATTCATCAAGGATACCTACACCTCCAGGTTAGTGGCGCAGCATGATACCTCTGAGATCATCCATGTGCAACTAACATCGGGCAAATCTGCAATGCAAATTGTGGCCTGCTACAGATCACCCTCCATGACCCAGGACCACCAGTCCACCTTTCTGGAGACACTGGAAAACATGAAGGTCCTGCTGAACACCCTGATATTGGGTGATTTCAATTACCCAACTTTTCACTGAGTAAACTACTCGAGTACAAATTCCCAGGCCCAGCGCTTCCTGGAATTCATCAACTCAAATGCCCTGGATCAGCTGGTAAACTCCCCTACTAGAAGTGAAAACATATTGGACCTGGTCATCACCAACATGGGCGACCGGTGTTCCACACCGGAGGCCAACCCGTCACTGGTTAGATCAGACCATAAACTAATCACTCTGGATGTCCACCCCCCCCCCCCCACCACCCCCAAATAAGGAAACCACAGTAAAAAACTTCTCTAAAGCAAACTTCACCTTACTTAAGACAGAGGTGGTAAGTTTCACAGCCCCCACACTAAAGGATAACGCTGCCCAAGATGCAGAAACCTTTACAAATGCACTCTATGAGCACCTACAAGGATGCATGGATCATGCCATCCCTAGCAAAACCAAGACTCACTCCTCTAAGAGAAGGAAACCAGTTTGGTGGACCCCTGCAATAAACAGGCTATACAATAGAAGGAGGAAACTAGTTCAGAAAAAAAGCAAATCCCAAGAAGGAAAGACATCCCTGATCAGTAGCAGTAAGAAACTAAGGTCCCTCATGAAATCATCCAAGGCTAACTTTGAAAGAAAAATAGCCAAGGATTCAAAAGATAACCACAAAGCCTTCTTTAGCTATGTTAAGAATCTAAGTGGCAACTCGCAGATATGCACTGAACTATTGCAAAATAGCACAAAATATACTGAACCTACTGATATTGCCAACATTCTGGCAGATAGATTCAGTGCAAACGTCACCCTCCTCTCACCACCAAAAGGGCTCACAACAATACGGGAAAAATGTAGTACCCCAGAAATCACAGACGCACAGGTGAAAACAGCCCTTTCAAAAGCCAAAAACACAGCATGAATGGGACCAGACGGTGTCCCATGCTGCGTCTTGCACGAACTACAGAATGAACTAACCCCCCCCACCCACCTGTTCAACCTCAGCCTCTCCACAGGCTATGTGCCCATAGAATGGCACACAGCAATGGTTATTCCTCTCCACAAAGGAGGGGCCACAACTGACCCTGGTAACTATCGCCCCATAAGCCTGACTAGCCTGGTCTGCAAGGCTATGGAGCGCATCATCATGGAACTCATTAACAAAGACATTGGGAACTTCCAAACACTTGACCTGACCCAGTTTGGCTTTGTTAAGGGCAGATCATGCCTACTAAACCTGGTTGTCTTCTTCGAGACAGTCACCAAGGCCATAGACGAGGGAAAGGTGGCTCACACAGCCTACCTTGACCTCACCAAGGCTTTCGACACCATTCCCCACTCAGATATTACAGAAAAACTCACCAGCCTGAACATAAACCCCTATGTCACAAGATGGTTTGCCAACTGGCTTACAGACGGAACTCACACTTTAAGAATAGCGAGCTCCAGGTCCGACTCTAAACCAGTCACAAGTGGTGTCCCACAAGGCTCGGTCCTGGGACCACTACTGTTCGGCATATACTTCTCAGAAGTGCAGGCAAACACAGGAGGACTATGGCTAACCAAGTTCACCGATGACTGCAAACTGGGAGCCATAATTGACTCTCCGGCTGACATGGACATCCTCCAAAAGGGCCTTACTGAGACGGACACTGGAGTCAAAGTCATGGCCTCAAGCTAAATGCCAAAAAATGCATAGTCATCCCATTTGGGAAAAACAAAACATCCGCGAATTACCACATAGGTGGCAGCCCCCTTAATACAGAAGAGGTAATAAGAGATCTGGGGACCCAGGTAGATAGTAATCTCTCCTTTGACAATCATATTGCCAAAGTAGTTAGGAAATCCTTCTATGTGGCCCATCTAATTACTAAAGGGTTTGCATCAAGAAATAAAGAGGTTATAGTGCCCCTCTACTCGTCACTCATTAGACCCATCATAGAGTACAATGCCCCATTTGGGATGTACCTCACAAGACACTTCCAACAGCTGGAAAGACCACAAAAGTACCTCACCAAGAGGATTACTGGCCTCAAACATATGTCCTATGCAGCCTGACTGAAAAAACTCCGGCTGTACTCAGTGGCATATCGCTTACTCAGAGGTGATCTCTGTCTGACTTACAAAGCCGTGTCCAACTCAGAATTAATGGACATGCTCCACCTAAAAAAATCCAAGTCACTGCGAGCCACGTGCTCTAGTGAGCTAAACCTCACCACAACAATAAATAGAACATACTGGAGGGATAGATTCCTGTCACAGAGACTCCCCATGCTTTGGAACAAAATTCCAAATTACATCAGGCAGAGCCCCTCACTAACACTCTTCAAGAGAAACCTTGACGAGTGGATGGGTAACAGAAAATACACCCTTGGGATCACTTCATTGGCTCTGCTTGACAGAGGATCAGTTAATTAATCAATGGGGTGGCGAAAGCCGACACACTCTGGCTAGGCTTATAAATGCCCTTGATCTGATAGCCTAGTACCTACCTATGAACCTATGAACCTATGGTAAGGCCTTGCTGTGTCTAATAATGGTGCCTGCCAAAAAAGTAATTACTAGAAAATAGAAATCAAAATCTAATCAACTATACTGGAAGTAGTGAATATAGTAACAGAGATAAAACAACTGGAATTAAGATCTTTAGAAAGGCATTTTTTTAACTATTATTAGTTTCCTTCCTTGCCTTTCCAACTCCCAAACTAAACTAAAGTGACCAGGAGTTACGAAGTTTGGGCACCACATTCAGTGTTATGTTACATAAATAGACAGCTTATATCACATTCAGTATGTTACTTACCGTAGTGAAGTTATTGTCAGCTAGTGAATTTATGTTACATAAAGAGACAACTTATATCACATTCAGTATGTTACTTACCGTACTGAAGTTATTGTCAGCTAGTGAATAATTTCTTCATAGGCTGCATTCTATTATGTTTCTAAAGTGATTGTTATTAGATTGTAATATATTCCAACAGATATTTGCAGCTTTCAGGTATTCAGCGATGCTATCACATTTTTAAGCTCCTCTGAGAAAGTTTGTAATGTTGCTGTCTTTGTCTTGCTTAGATGACCTGTACAAAAGTGTTATTTATAACTTTTTATCCATCTGTAATAATAGTTACGGCTATAATTTCACTGCAAAAGCTGTATAACTTTTTCAAATTTGTATGTCATTGTTTACATATAATGACTATATACCCCCACTTTTTTCTAATGTGTATTTATGAATACCTAGATATTCAGGAAGTTTAAAGTGTAGCTTATAGTACTAAATGAGGTCTTTGTAAAACAAACATTTTCTTTCCTTCATTTACCCATTCTTCCAAATCACATAGCTTGCTATTAAGACTTTTTGTGTTGCATATAGAATTTTATTCCTTTTAAGACTCTTTTTTTAACCTTTTATCTGCAAACAAATCTTGTCTTTAGTGATTTTACTCATTTTTTTTTATTTACTCACTGATTTTGATGAATTCAATCTTTGCAAAAGAAGTTTACTCATCCAATCGTTTTTTATAGGTGCAAGAACTCCAGCTCTATTCGTCAAACCCAGATTTGATGAATATGCTTCACCTCAAAAATCTAGATCATAGATTCATCACCCAAGACTCCCTATGCTGTGGAATAAAAAATCCCGTATGTGAGGCAGAGCACCTCGCTGGCCTTGTTCAAGAGAAATCTTGACCAATGGATGGGAGATCGCAGATATACCCCAGGGATTACCTCAGTGTCACTGCTCAACAGAGGCACAGCAAAATAATGGGTATAGTTCCCTCTCGGCATACTAAAGGGTGGGTAAGCCACAAAAATATGGGCTAGGCTTGTAAATGCCCTCGGGCAGATAGCCTAGTATGAACCTATGAACCTATGAACCTATATTAGTGGTCCTGCATGATACAGGCATTGTGTCTGCAATGCAGTGGTCATTTTGTCTTTCTTGCCTGTTTTAATTTACAACTATTAAATCTAGGTCCAGTATTAAATCCAAAAAAAGCAAAAAAATAAAAAATAAATAAGAATGGAGAATTTGTTCTCATAACACAGTGTTATTATACTATTAACATATGTTTCAAAGCTGTCCAACCTATTTTTCCTTACATAGCTTCATAGGTAAGTACTAGGCTGGCTGCCCTTGCAGGCCATTTTAAGCTTAGCCAGTTTTTCTTTTTGTGCTCTAACAAGCCTATCCCATTTGTTTAGAGCTTGACCTTACCCAGCCCATGGACGATAATTATATATTATCCTTAATGAGGATAACTGGGATCATAACATAGGTTATTTGAGTGGACTCAAAACAGGATAAAGCATTAAGGAATTGCCCCTGTCTATTAGTAGTAAAAGGGAATGTCCTGGGTAGATGTTCTGTTTCTCATCCATAGATTCAAGCTGCACTTGAATATGGACAGGGATGAACTCTGTTTTATGTCTTCTGCAAAATATCCCTGTTCATCTAAACTATTCTGTTGATGTAGTTGATGCACATCATAAGTGCATCCCAAAGATTATATGATGAACATGGTTGGCACTTTACTGTGCACATTCATAGCAGACTATCTGGGGGCCATTTTACTGCCATTATTGTGTTAGATAAGTGCAAGATACAGGTATACAGCATTACCTGGCATGTGTACACATGCATGGACATGGTCACATTAACCTCCCATCACTGCGACATTCACCATGTCAGTCACACACCTTAATGCAGTCATGCACCAATCATAGAGCAGGCCATTGCTGCGTCTCCCATTAGCATTATGCTTCTCTTTAATCATGTAATACCCTGCTTGGACTGCTTGCACTACTCTATACCTACTATGAAGCTGATTAGCTCTGTAAGTCCTTCATGTAATGACCTCCTAAAAGGTTAGTACTGTGTGGAGTATAACCTAGTTTCATACTGGATAGGTCTCATTGTAGTTCTCAGGCTTGTGACAGAATATCCTTTTTTTACTTTTTTATCGGAGCACCCTTAAAAAGAAAATAACATTCTTTCACAGTTTGCTTTGCCTGCACTATGATCTACATGCAAAGACCTAGGTTCAGAAATTGCTGCAGGACTATAAAGACGTTTTTCAAGATATTGCACTTCATTTGAGTGAGATAATGCAGTTCAGAAAGGTGGGTTCTGCATGGAACCATCATGAATAATTAAATGTTATGTTGTCCCATCTTGCCTTCATTCTTGCTGGTTGGGTTTGGAGCCAATCCTCGGCTCCAACTCGGCCATATACTATAGCTTGAGAGCTTTTTACTGGCTCAAGGCTAGCCCCTAAACCAACATGCCTAGCGGTAGTTATCCAGATCTCGTTTGTCACTTGCAGTGTCGAGATTGCTCATACTGGCTCAGGCTAAGTATTTTCTTCTTTTTGTGATATTTACTCAAATTTTTTGCTTTAGATAGCTAAATTCTCTTAGTTTAGTGTTAGAGTGTGTTCACCTTAGGCTAGCACTTTTCTGACCTTTACGCTACTGCCTTTTTGTTGTTGTGGCTGTTGTACTTTTCCTTTGGGCCTAACTTGTTTCCTTGAACCCGTTTGACTTAGAGGGTTCCCTGTTCCCTTTCTCTTAGCCTGTCATTGTTTAAGGGCTTTTTTCTTTCAATTTCCTTTCCTTTTTTTCTTATAGGAGCAGCCATTTTAGTTAGAGGCTCTCCTAGGTCAGGGGAGTTGCCGTTTAACTTAGAGGATCTTCCACTTCTCTTCTTTCTTTTCCTGTTTATAAACAAAAAAAAAAGTTTAAAGTTCCTTTCAGTGTTGTTGTCATTGCTGTTGTTGTTTTTTTTCTCTTTGGTAATATTGTAGTTACTTCTACCATGTCCAAAGATCCTAAGGAGTCAAAACCTTCGGGTTTTAAAAAGTGTGACTTGTGCTGCCAGAAGATATCCCTTACAGACAGGAACATGAGCTGTGTCTATTGCTTAGGGGCTGTACACCTGCAGGACTCGTGTTCTATATGTCATGCTTTTAGTTCTCGGGTCCTGCAGGTGAGAAGAAATACGCTGATTTTATGAGGCTTACTTAAGAGCCCCTTTGATGTTACTATTGAGGGTTCTCAGCCAGCAAAAAAACAGGATAAGTCCCCTAAGCCATCATCTTCGTCGGCTCTGATGTCGGAGCCATCTAAATCTAAGGATAAACCTGGGAGTTTGTGGGATCCAAGTGTCAGTGGTTTTGGAGCCAGTCAGGACTCACAAAAGAACCAGGTCTCCCTCTCTGGAGCAGGTGCGGTCTGTTCCACAGTCCCAGCTGTTGCAATCTGTGGAAGGCAGTCATCAATCATCCTCTCATTCCTCTTGATCCTCCAGGCTTTCAGATCATGATGTGGAGAGGGTGGTGGAGAGGCTTCTCAAGACACAGGTATTAGCTAAATTACTATCGAGCCCAGCCCACAAGGAATTGGTGCCGACACCCCAACCTGCAACATTATCAATTCTTCCTCCAACTCCTTTGAGTTCAGAACTGGAGTGCAGGAAAGTCATTGTGGTGGAACCGTCGGCTCCAATTACCTCTGGTCTATTGGTTCTGACTACCACTCTGATCTCTTCATTGTCTCAGTCTATTGAGGGATCTGGGGGCTGATGCTCTCTTGTCGGCTCTGAGGGGGGGAGTGGTATCGGACCCTTGTCTGACCCTGCTCTCCCTCTCTGGGCTTCTGCACAGGTGAGCTCGGCTACTACATTGGCCTCTGACCCATCGCCTTCAGTTCGGAGGAGATCTCCTGGCTCTTTGGAGCCAGGGACTCCTTGGGGCCGGGACCGCTGTGCCTTCAAGGTATGAGGAGTGTGCTCCTAATCTTTTGGTGCCTGAGCCTGCCTCCGATCCTCCTCCCCCCCAAGCATAGGGAACCCATGCTCCAGGATGCCCCATTGGGTGACTCCACTTCTTCCGAAACCTCCCCTGAGCACACCTCGGAGGAGGACCCTGAGGATGTCTCTTTTTCAGACTTGTGACTCCCTTGTGCCGAGAGTCTCTATGAGTATGGCAATGGGCGATGTCTTCCCAATGCTTTCTGGTTGCAATGCACATTCTGGGGAAATCCACCGTGACAGCGGACAAGCTGAGCAGGGCTATTCTGATACCTCACGAGTGGTCCCTGAAACAGGAAGTTGCACAGCTGATTTTTCTAAAATGGGGCCAGCCATACTGTGGTCTTTTCGCCACTCCCCTTGACAACAAATGCAGCAGCTACTTTGCCCTAGTCCCACCACTGGGACAATCACTCAGGGATGCACAGGTTCACAGTTGGCCCCCGGGACTGCTTTATGCCTTCCCATCATTCCCCCTAATCCCCAAGGTTCTTCAGAAAGTAGAGTCATTGGGTTGCAAGTTAATCCTCATTGCTCCTTACTGACCTCAACAGATTTGGTTCCCATTCCTCTGGCCTCATCTGCAAGGGGAGCCTTGGATACTGGACCCAGTTCCAGATCTTCTGACGTATCAGTCGGGTGCTCTCCACCCTTCCATCCATACTCTCAAGCTGACGGCTTGGTTTCTCCACTTCCGGTCTTAGACAGGCTCCCAGATGTTTCCCTGGCAGTTCAGCACATTTTGATTTCATCCCATATACCCACTACATGAAAACATTATGCTAGTAAATGGAAAAGGTTCTGTTGTTGGGCAAAAAAGAATGACATTGATCCTTTTACTGCCCCCATTTCTAAGATTCTGGATTTCCTTGCTGAAACATTTGAATGAGGAGCAGTGGCAGCTACTATCCGGGTCCAGCTAGCCACCATTTCTAATTTCCATGTAGGAGAAATGGGATCTAACATCATGTCCCACAGACTATGTAAAGCATTCCTAAGAGGTCCTTCCCTCTTAAGACCTCCAATAAGAGAACCCCCCCCCCCGGAATTTAAATCTAGTTTTAGGCACTCTCATTCTTCCTCCCTTTGAGTCAGCTGATTTTTGTCCTCTAAAATTTTTAACATGGAAGACCTTTTTTCTAACCAGCATTACTTCAGCTAGAAGGGTTTCAGAGTTACAGGCTCTATCTACTCGTCCCCCATACTTGATTTTCTACAAAGATAGAGTTTCTGTCAGAACCAACCCCTCCTTCTTACCCAAGGTGTATTCAGAGCACAGTTTAAATCAGTCCATAGAGCTTCCTGTATTTTTCCCCTCCATCAATCGGATGTTCATAGACAGTTACGTTTTTATTTACACAGGACTAAGGATTTCAGAAAATCTGACCAATTGTTTATATCCTTTGCAGACAACAAGAAAGGTTGTCCAGTCTTTAAAGTGACCTTATCAAAGTGGCTTTCAGACACTATCATCCATGTCTACACCTTGCAGAACAGAGAACTTCCAGGAAAAATTAAAGGCCACTCAATTAGGGCCTTAGCTACTTCTATTGCCTTTCAAGCCAAACTGCCTTTAGATTCAATCTGTACGGCAGCTACATGGGCTAATCCCCATACCTTTATCTCTCATTACAAAGTAGATGTGGCCTCCCGGAACAGGGCATCTTTTTGTTCCACGGTCCTGAAGAGTCTTTTCCAGTGAGCCTCCCAAGATACAGGTGCTGGGGACACTGTCCCAACCAGTAAGAATAAAGGCGAGATGGGACAACATAACATAAAGAAGTTATGTACTCACCATAACATTCCATATTTGTTGTCCTTCATCTCGCCTTCCTTCTTGAGTCCCACCCTCATTCCGCCTCCTGGAGGATTGACTGGAGTTTTCTTCCTTTTTGTTTGGCTACACTGGCTGAGTTCACTTTTTGCTTACCAGTTGGTTAGATCTAGTCTTTCCTACCTTTCTCTTGCTGATGTTTACACACTCATATGCAGGTCCCTTTCTCATAAGTAAGTTTAGTAATATTCGGACCTATTTAGTCTGGTGGGTTATCAAAAACGAGATCTGGGTAACTACCACTAGGTATGTTGGGATAGGGGCTAGCCTTGAGCCAGTAAAAAGCTCTCGAGCTGTAGTATACGGCTGAGTCAGAATGGAAGATTGGCTCCGAACCCAACTAGCAAGAGTGAAGGCGAGATGAAGGACAACAAACATGGAACGTTATAGTGAGTACATAACTTCTTTTTAGTGAGCTTGATGTGTGAAGCCTCTATCTCAGAAATATATATTTTTTTGTCAGAAATGTGATATTTAAGTTATATCTGGCTATGATCAGCATTTGTCAAACTGCTGGTAGATGGTATACAATACTTTTTTAATTAGGGTTGTATGCATGGAAATTATATGATCAGCTTTGATGTTGTACTACAGATAGCTAAATATATGCACTGAATTATTTAAACAATCACTATATACACAATACAGAAATGGTACACCAAATATTTTGGAGTACAACAACTATAGCCACAGGGTTTCTTGCCTAGTTTAATCTTGTCAAAATCCATTTATGAACCATGCAAGAAGGTACTTATGGTAAGCAGCTTGCAGTGAGTATTACCTGCTTACACCAGGAGGAAAATAGAACTGCAGGCAGAATTGTGACTGGCCGTCATACTTGCCAGTTAACTGCATCTACCCGCTGTGCTAATTGCATGGTTTTCTAAATTACATTCTAAGTCTCTGATGCTGCCATAGTTAAACAGCCACCCAGTCTTAAGGGAGCACCATATCAAATTGTGTGTGTGTGTGTGTGTGTGTGTGTGTGTGTGTGTGTGTGTGTGTGTGTGTGTGTGTGTGTGTGTGTGCATGCGCACACATATATATATATATATATATATATATATATATATATATGTGTGTGTGTGCGTGTGTGTGTATGTGTGCTTACCTTTGTCGGTATTAAAGTGTTCATGACTGATCAAGTAGTAATGAGATCTGAAAACAGCGAGATCAAAGGCATCAGTTAGAAATAATCATGAAAGCAAATGTACAGTTTGATAAAATAGAGCCGATGAGTTAGAGTTGTGCCCTCAGAGAATGCTTGCTTAGTCCCTCAACAAACTAAATACTACAGAGTAAATAAAATTCATTACTTTATGACTACCCAGTGTGTTTTGTAGGTCCAGTAAATCAGCACAAATAGCAGACCCATCACACATCAACTGAAACCATCTTTTAAAACTAAGATATTGCAGCTGCATCTTAGACAATGTATATTATGTCGCTTACTGATTAAAGTTTTTGTTTATAGTTTGTCTGACCAAGTAATGAACCTGTGTCGCCATGTTTTTATAAGACATACATTTACAAAATCCTTAATATAAGATCATTTTAAACATCATCAGTTAAACTCATATCATCTGAAGATAAGGGTAGAAAGACACAGACACCCTGAGCAGCATTGTTTTTTTAATACTTCCCATTGAGGTTTTTTAACACCTCATCCTCCTCTATGGCAATTTTGTTTCGTAATAATCCATGAAATGGAACAAAATAATGACCACAGAAGTAGATCAACAGAGGATGCCATGCGAGTTAATACAGAATCAAGCAAAGAGAGATGCATTATTTTATTCTCCCTCCCTCTCTTGCTCTTTCTCTGCCTCCTCTCGTCTGCCTGCCTGTCTCTCTGTCCGTCTCTCTCTTCTGTTCTCTCACATGTAGTACCATACAGTGATCTACATCTCTATGGAGTAGTTATATATAGTTAAACCTTCAGGAGAAGATAGAAAGGGTGCTATACAGTGAACGTAATATTTAGACACCATAAAATTATTTAAATTTAAAAAACACTTCAATCACAGCTGCCAGCAATTTTCTACCAGAAAACCTCAACATTTTTGCTAATGCTTTTGCATGCACTGTAGTCATACTACTAAACTGGTCCATTACAGAGAAAGATGTATTCCCCCCCGGTACAAAATCTCATGTTATTACTTTACATAAAGGTGGATCATCCACCAGTCTGTCATTTACTGATACATAACTATTCTATGATCACCTTTTCAAATGGCCAAAGTGGGACATTTTTGGTACAAACATCAGATTTTACAGTCTGACACTAACCCACGGTCAGTACAAAGGATAGAACTTAACTTTTTTGCCTAAATAAAAGCTTATTCTTGTAGCATTTTAGTTGCTTATTCTGTTTCTTTTAACATTTAGGTATTTTAGATACAGAATAACTGTTTTATGTAACTATTACATAAAATATAGGAAATAATTTTGTCCTAAAATCTCAGGACATTTGCCATTTTTACAATTTTTTGTCAGGACACAACTACCCAAAGAGGGACTGTCCCTCGCAAAGTGGGACAGGTGGTAACCCTAAAATATTAGGAAAATACATTGATCCCCATTTCCTATCCCATCTCTTCACCACCATTCAACATGACTTCTGGCCTCACCACAGTACCATTAATACTCTACTTAGTTTTACCAAATCCATAAACTTTAATAGAAATACCAGCAACCAATTATCCTTCCTTTTCTTAGACATGCTGAAAGTTTGGCACAATATCACCCTAATGCCTGCTTCACAAACTAGCTTCCCAAGGGCTCTCTCAGTCATCTTTTTCCTGATTTGGTAGCTGTAAAGTAGAAACATGATCTGTTGCACTTCCTGCCTGTCTCTGTTGGTGTGCTTCAGGGATCAGTCCTATGCTATTTACTTTTCAGCATTTTTACAAATAACCTTCACAAAGCCCCCATAGTTCAGTACACAGACAATGCCACTCTCATACACTCAGCACCAAGCCTCCCACTACATCATAAAATGACCCAAGCCTCCTTCTTCCCTATTAAGTTCTGGATAGATGACTACAAACTACTCTTAATTGCTAGAGAAAACAAATTAATGTTTCTACACCCAAATCCTTGTCAGCACAGAAACTATCTTTAAACATTACCTCATCAAGTAATATCATAAATAAAATAATTTCCAATACAAAGATTCTTGGTGACATAATATGACATAATAGATGATAACTAGAAATGTGACCAATGTATCACTCATGCCATCAGAAAACTCACCAAAAGTTGGGCTTCCTTTACTGAACCAAGTCCTTTCTTGCTGACTCCTCTAGGAAATATTTAGCTTCTTCTTACCTTCTCTCCTTATTTCTGTACGCATTACCCATTTTGACTAAACTCCATTCTACCTCAAAAAATAAACTAGAGTTTTGGTACAACAAAATAGCTAAGTTTGCATTCAACTTACCAAACCACACTTACCATTGCATAGAGCTAAAGCACCTAAATTTTCTTGAATTACCTAATTACTTTACCTACTTTCAAATACTTACTGCCCATAAACTAATACAGAAGCCTAACACCTGCCCTTTGCTATAAAACATCCTCAAAAACTAGTTGGAATCACCACTCGTGCCACAATGTCTCCTGACCACCACCAAGTCTTACAACAGTACAGGTGAGACCTTTACTCAGCCTATATTACCAAGCACTAAAGCTCCATCAGACTTAAGACATCATTGCTACATGCTTTAAGCATAATCTAAAACAACATTTAACTTCCTCATGGCTACACTAATGGTCCTAGTCTGACTAAACATATCCATCTTTCTCTTTCTTTCTCTTCCCTTGCTAACTTTTATTTATCACACTCACCTCATTTATTTCTTTTTGCTCCAGCTGTACACCTTTCATTATTCCTCTACATAACTGGACACCTTCAATCCTTTCCTCCCTCCCCTCTTTCTTTTCTCAAATCTCTTTATCTACTGTAATCTCAGCCTCTCCTTAGTTTTGTGCATTTTCCACTAGTTAAAATTTTCTTGTCTCCTTCTCTAGTACAAATGTTTTCTTTGTATCTGTATGTTCTGAATCACTTTTACATCCCTGATAATAATAAACATTTTTATTTATGCTAATATGACCAACTGCATGTATGTAAAATGTTTCTTTTTTGTTTAATATTATCAAGTAATGTACGTTAACATGTTTTAATGCGTTGTATATTTATACAGAACTTTTATCACTTGGCCTGTGCTAAAAATGGGACTTGTTGCCCAGTCTGATTTTAATGGTAAACAAATGTGATAAATAAATAAATTAATTAACAACTTAAAAGAGACACTACAGAAGAAGCTGAAACAAATTTAAGTTTTACACTATCAAAACTTACCTGCAGTGCAATAAGTAGTATTTTTTATTTTAATTTTTTCTAACCCTAAATGCTCTCATGGGAAGACATCCTTACATGTTCTTGTTTTCATGGAAGTTTTTTTTTATATAATGCAGCTTGTGGAAGCAACTGATGAGATTGTAATGCCCCAGTCTCCACTGCCAGATCATAGTTCCATTCACTTAAAAAGGTATCTGTAAGAAATACTGTTAAGTTTGAGTATCATCAGTAAAAGTGTCAGAGAATAGTTTTCAGTTACTCACACATATTTGTTTCCAACATATGTTTCACAATTTGCAGAAATCCTTGCAGAAATTTAAAGAAATAGTCAAAATAAGATACTATTTTTAAAAAAGTGTAATTCTGTGAGTTTCAAGTTCTGCTTTCCTCCTTTCTTTTCCCTGAAGTCAGCCAATATATCATGTTTCTTGGCTGGCAAGGCTTAACTATTTAGTGAAGTTGCTTTCAGTCATTATCAGGCTTCTTCAGCTTCAGACTACAAAAGAATCATTAGCTCTATGGCTCCATGGAGAGAAATAATACAGCTGTAAGTGATAGTAAGTGGTAAAAAATTGTGGATGTTTAGACTGTTTAGCTTTATGACCCCAGTGGGTGTGAAATAACAAAACTAGTTACAGATACCTTGCAATATGTGGTTTTCTTGGTAAGAAACTTCCAATGACAGACAAAATGATGTAAAAGCAAGGAAGACAGATTTCTAAAGAAAGTACAATGAGATTTTATTCATCTTTCACATGGTATGGAGTCAGGAAGCTGACTAGGTAGAAAACCACAGAAGGGAAGAAAGTGGTAAGCCAACATTTTTAATATGTGTAAATATAAATGCACTGTGGGAAAGGATTGTATTTAGGGTAAAGTTGTCATTTAATAAGCAAAACTTCGAGAGAAGCAACTGCAGCAGTAGAAAAAATACTGTTTTTTATACATTCATAGATATTCCCAAGCCACTGAATCTCATGGCAGCCATTCTCACCTTTGCAGCAAGTATCCTCCATCAGGCTAAACCTCCTTTCTGCAGAAGGCAGTGAGGGTCAATCCTGTAGTAAATCTGTAGATATCCATGCAGTCATCTAATTTATGTTTGAAGGAAGATAGTGAGATGCAGTGTTTAACATACAGAGGAAGTTTATTCCAGAGGTTTGGGAGAAGCTGCATTATAAATTTATCCTTCCGCTGTGTTTTATTTATTTGTTATTGAAGATTCAGGTTCCTGGTTCTAGCAGTAGTGGATATGTTGGACTTGTGGAGAAACAGGAGTGCAGAACAAATGGATTTCTAATGGCACAGTAAGGAAGAAAGAGATCACCCCTCAAAAGTCCATTAAAAATTGAATAAACAGTCAGAGCTTCCAGCCTGTCTTGGTATCAAGGGGACTTTAGGCCTGTGATCATTTCAGTTAGGACCCTTAAGGTCTTTCCAATTACTTGATATGTTTACTGAGATACATCCCATAGGGGGCATTATACTCAATAAGTAGCCTTGTCAATGCTGAGTATAAGGGATTGATTACCTCTTTGGATCTTAATGATACTTTATTTGCAAGAAACTGAACTAAATAAAAGGATTTCCTGACTACCATTCTCACATGATGATCAGTAGAGTGGGGGCTATCAATCCAAGTACCTAGTTCCCTAACTACATCTTTGTTTTGTAGAGTTATGTTGTCTAGACTGTATGGTGACAGTAGGAGTTGTCTATGGTGACAGTAGGAGTTGTCTACCATAAGTAATGATGCTACATTTTTTTAGCATATAATTTGAGCCCAATTTTAGTACTCCAAGGGTTGAGTAGGGAGAGTCCATTCTGAAAGATTTGGGCATCACAGGGTGATTTAATGACAATACACAGTTTGCAATCATTTGCAAACTTTGTTAACCAGAGCCTTGGCTCTCTGTGAGAGTTCTGAGAAATAAATACCAAAAAGAAGAGGTCCCAGCAATGAACCTTGAGGTGCACCTCTGCTCCCTTTCATAATTTCTGATGAGACTCCTTCAACTTGCACTGTTGGTTTAGTCCTTCAGCAAGTTTGCTATCTTACCACATATGGGTTAATTTTTAAAACATTTAGCTTTTGTATGGTGCCAGCATAGGGAATAGTGTTGAATGATGTTTGGCTTAGCAGTTGAGAAACTTCTTTCTCGGTGCAACATTGTAGAAGTATTTGAGTTAAGTAGCATAAGGGGTAGGACTCAGACCCAGCTTAGTGGAAAATAACAAAATGGATTTCACATTTGAGTGTTTGGTCTTCATGATACATACAATGCTAGGTTAACCCTCTAAGAGCAAATATACTGCTTTGGTACAACATATAAAATTCAGGTTTGATGTACTCAGTTTTAGCAAGTAACAGGCTTATATGGCCTATGTCCACAGATAAGGCAGCCTTCCCATTAGCTGAGTAACTTTTAGTCTTTTCCTTTCCTACCATACAGGTAGTTAACTTACATATGATTCTAGTGTGAGTTATCACCAGCTATTAGAAAAGCCTGCCAAGTAGCTAGTGCTTAGCAGTGAATACAGTTATTAGTTGGCAGATCTTTAATTACTGGTATTGGTTTCTAACTGGATTGCTTCATGACTAGTCGAGATGGGAGATCACTATTTTCCTAAAGGAGCTACAGCTGGTCATTAACCGAGTGTAGTGAACAAGTATGATGAGAACAGACAGGATGTGGTACAGTTGTATTCTATGCCTTTATTTTGGCTGGCATTATGGTTTGAAACAGTGCCATATATTAACATACTACTGCTACTAATTGTGACAGTTTGAGGTATTGCCAGCTATGCCTGGAGAAGTAGGGCAGTAGATGAGTAACATTGATAGCATAGCTAGCTGGAGTTTTGTAAAGAATTATATGTCATTTGTATATCAGACTGACTTGTACAGATGCTTGTATTGAAAATGTATTTGTAAAGCTGCTTGTGTTAAAAGTGTACTAATGGTGGGTCCTGCTGGACAGAAAATAAATACTCCTGTATGTCAGACTGTATTATGACTGTTGAATTAATATTGTAGCAGAGGATAAAGGATATTGGAAGAAAAGAGGTTAATCTCAGTCTGGCTAACTTTGAAAAATATCCTGAAATTAAATTACTTAATTTAGGCCATAAAGATTGTATTTCAAAGGTCTCAGTGGAGCCAGGGACAAAAAGTCTGTACTAGGAAGCCTTCTGTGTTGTCTTTAGCAGTGAACTAATTACTACCCTAGAAGGGTGGAAGTGATGAAATGGTTTTATGGCTTCCAAATGCTATAACCCATCCTAGCAAAGCTCTAGCTCTGTGTATGATAACACATATGTGCAAGATTCTAGTTCAGTTTGTAGTAAAGGAGGGTAGTATGGGAACCAGATGTCAGATGATCAGATGTATGTGATGTCATTCTGTAATCCATCCTGAAATGATGTTTTAATATTAGATGAAGCGGAAGTCTCAGAGCAGTCTGTTTTTGTAATCTGTCATAGACGGATCAGTCACATACTTCATATTGCCTTGTTTTAGTAAGTAATGGGGAATAGTAATTCTTTAGATCAGTCAGGAAGATATAGTAAGATTAGTTAAGGACTGCTTTTCTGTAACTGAATGAATATATCCATCTGTGTTATTTTTAATATTTCCTGTGATGAAACTCTGGTGTTTATTGTAAATAGATATTTAGTATTTTCATGTTATTTTTTTATTTATTATTAAATTATATTTAAACATTTCATTGTGGCTGATCCTTTAGAGAATATTTTAACTTTTGAGAGTAGTGTATTTATTTGGTGACACTGTGGCCACTCCTGAGAGATTTGCTGCATTGGTCAAACTCAATATAATTGGGTACCCTTGTAAGAGTCTTAAAGTAGTTGGCTTTGGAGTGTCTGGTGGCAGTAACTACCTTATAGTCTGGGCAAAGTGTAGCAGAGGGAGTAAATCTGTGTGCCAGCCTTTCCCAGGTGTGTGTGTGTGTGTGTGTGTGTGTGTGTGTGTGTGTGTGTGTGTCTGCAAATCAAATCTCAGAGAGTGTGTGTGTCAGCTACTTGGAGCAGGGACACAGAGCACTGGTTTCACAGAGAGTGTTGGAGGACTTGGCTTGGACACTTGGCTGAGGGCTCAACTCTACAGCTATGAGTGTGGGGAGTCTTACTGGGGGCCTAAAGAAAGAGTGAGAGTGTGGGAAACCCAGACCCCAACTAAGTGTGTTCCCTGTGTACTCTTAAGGGAAACTGTGCTTGATGCAGAGAGCTGCATCTGGATATACTGTGTATCTGTTTTTGTTCCAAGTGAACGTTCCAAGTGTCAGTGGTGAGGATTCAGGCTCCTTGATTACTGGCCCAGAAGTGGGGTGTCACACTAATAATATTACCCATTTGTTAATCAGGAAGGTCTGTTAAACACACAGTCTTTTTTTTTTTTTTGGATGACCTGAGAGAAATACCTATTTATGTGACTTACTCAAGGTCACACAGTAAGCAAATGAGGGCTGAAAGGATCAAACCCTGTACCACAGGAACTGCAGGTCACAGCCTTAACCCTCTATGCCAACTGCCAAATGACAGATGCTAATGATTAGCTTTTTCTCTGGAAATATTAACTACTGCCTTTACTTGGAGAACAGTCAATGAAATATTCCAATATTTCCTCCCCAGCCATCATTTCATCTCCAGATTGCTGGCATCATAAACAGCACTGCTTTTTCATATATTTCCAGCTATGCTTTGGGTTATATAGAATTTAGGGAACATAAATATATTTGTCTTGGCACTATAAAACTATGCTTTATGTTTTAAAGGGACTATTACTGTCTAGTATCTAGAACTGAATATTTGGAGGCCTAAAATCATGAGACCTGCATATACAGCAGTCCTTGGACTTGAATCAGAAGGGAAGATTAAAACAAAATCACTTTAAGTTGAAGACTTTGTTAGCAGCTAACAAAAGTTGAAGAAAACATGAGGCAATAAAAGAGATAAAACGTTTTAAATGGGTGCTATTTGGAAAACTGTGTGTGCGAAACTTGATCTTTCATTTGGATAGCTTCATTAGGTTGATGATTAGAACTTCATAGGATATTCTGAGATAGTGTGTAACTGTGTGAAGAGGATCTGTCCTTTTTTTTTCTTGAGTATGAAAAGTCTCAGTAACAGTATATTTAAGTAAGAGGAGTTCAGGGAATGAAGTGTACCACCACTAGAGGACTTACCTGATCCCCTGAACACAGAAGAAGTTATTAGGGACTTACCTTCCTTCTTTTTGATTGTTGACTTGTTGACTTTAAATAAACAAAATGTCAAGGTTTTTGTTTTCATACTTTGTGAATATAACCCATGTAAAACATATGTGAGGAGTATATGAAAATATTCATGATCTGATTCCTGAATATACTATACAAATACATTAGAAATACTTAAAACTCATTTTACTCACTACCCAATTTTTTTAACAATTTGCAAACTGAAACTTTTTTTACATATAAGAAATAAAGCTCCTTTATACTATGAAGTCTCACAATGAATACTTAAACTAGGACCCTCTTGATACAGACCCACATTTTTTTTACTATACTTAGGGCTTGCATCCAAAAGGTGGCCCTAGAATGCTTTTTTTCATTATTCCAGTAATTGGCCAAATTCTATTTCCAAATGACTGATCATTATTGTAAGTACAAGAAGCGTATTTAGTTTTTAGAAGAAATGTTGTTATTTCTACATTACAGGTCAATAGGTCAGTATTAGTATGTGTAGTTATGTATGTATGTATGTATGTATGTATGTATGTATGTATTTATTTATTTATTTAACTTTGTTAACTAGGGTGGTGGATTGATCCAAGGTGGAACCATTTCAGCCAACGGAAAAGTATTGAAGTATACTCACTATGTACAGAAATGACAGAATGAAAAAATCACAGAACTATGGAGAATATATACTCAAAACTCAGAAAATAGTATTGCACAACATTTTATATTGCTGTTAGAAGAGGTAGTGCATATGTGTGGTGGGAGTTGTGGTTTTGAGCAATAGGAATAACCTAGAAAGGGGTATTTTTGTTGTCATTAGAAGTGTCCAGCAAATATCAGGAGGGTGGTAGAGTTAAGAGTTTGGTTAGAATAAGTTAGGTTGTGTTTGTGTGATGGGTGGGTAGGTAAAGCATTAACAAGCAGCCTTCATTTGTAGATAGGGTAACATTTTTCTTTAATATACTGTAGCCAGGTTCCTTTACTAGTTTTGGATTTTTGCTGTCCTGAGTCTCTCCCCTCCTGTTTCAGCATTTGTTAAGTGCCAAGGGGTTCATTTGCTCTGTTCAGCTGCACTAGTTCTATTTTATATCTTATAGATATTTCACATAATATATGAGGAGGATTGCACTTATAAGGTTTCATTTGGTTTAATTGTTTTTAGTGGAAATTGACATTTGTAGAGGCGGTGGTTGGTTGTGTTGCATTCTTTGATGTTCTGGGACTGTGGTGTGACATTTATTTATTTTTTTTCACTGTAAGGCTCTCAGCAGTTATTCTGCTTTTAATGGTTGGTGCAGTTTTTGATCTTCTGCTTTAACAGAGTTAAGAATAGGATAGGTCTTTCAAGAAATGTATGTGTGGAAATACAGTTTTCCACAGGAAATGCACACTTTGTGATTCATGTCTGTATGACAGGAACATTTTAGAGATAACTGCTTGATATGTGACCATTTTTCTTTTACAGATGTCACCATGCACCTCACTTTCTCAAAAATGGAATGACAAGGGCTGCAGATGCTGGTATAGTGATACCCTATCACACCTCAATGAATTTTACCAATTTTGCCAAGGATAAAGAAGTGACTTTAATGAATGCTCCTTTAATGGACAGAACACTCTTTGGCCCATCAGTAAAGATACACCTGGTGAATGTGGAGAGAGAGAGGTCAAGTCCCTCTCAGCTATTGAAGTGATATTCCAACTTCCCTAATGTCCATTTTTTTAGAACTCAGCGTAGCTCATGTCTTTTGCATTTCAGATCCGGACAGCATCAGAAGCAAAACATCAGAATATCTGGTAGAAACCAGAAGCATTGTAACAGCTTTCAGAATAGTTGCTAACCCAACAGAAGCAGTAGGTGGCAGTAATGGGGGATCAGTGGTCTACCTTCTGCCAGATAGCAGGATGATCCCTGAAGACTTACCGCAGTGTCCATTTCTAGAGGCATAAGGTGGTCCCTGCGCATGTGGATGGCCAACACACGGGCCAGATGGGCAAATAAAATAATATCCAGAGGTTTCCCAATATATTTTGTTATCCCACCCACTCCCAATCTTTTCTCATCTTAGACATCCCATCCCACCATCACATCAGAGGACAGCAGCAAAGGAAGAAGTGTTATCTCGCTGATAAAAAAAAAGCATCCAAGAGGTCTCACCAAATCAGAAAAGATGCAGCTTTTACTCCAGCTTCTTTATAGTACCAAAGAAAACAAAGGCCTTCAGTCCCACCAACCATTTCATCCCAAAATAATAATTTCACATGGCCATGGTGCAGTCAAGCCTTTCTTGTTTGTCAGAAGGAGGCTATCTGTACCTCCAGGATTTTTGTTTCCTGATAAAAATTACAAAGTAGTACATCGGTTTTCTGCACTTCTAGATATGACCCAGTCAGTACCAATTCCAGATACTCCAATTTGGTCTTATCTAAGACCCATGGTATTCACCAAATGCATGCCCATGGCAGTGGCACACCAGGGCCTGTAGGGAGTGAAAGTTTCATTTAACTTTGTAAGTGCCTCCTGAGTGCCACAACAAGAATCAGTATACTATCAGCAAGGTGTTTGTGTGTGGGGGGGTTACCTTCTGAGTCTTTTCTAGTCCCTGGGAATCCCATGAACACTATATCACCCCATCTGAAGCCTGTTCAGAGGCTCACATTCATCAGAAGCGCAATGGATACCCTATTATGTAAGGCATTGCTTCCTACAGACAGGCTTTGTCTCTTCAAAAAGCAGTAAAGCACCTCATTTAGGCACAGTTGTTTTCAGTCTCAAACTACCTCAGGGTGCTGGATCTTATGGCATCATCTATTTTCATGGTTCCTTTTGTCAATCTATTTTCATGGCTGCTTATGTCATTTATGTACATGAGGGCATTCCAGTGGACCATACAAGTGCAATAATGCCAGTTGACCCAGTCCTTAGATCGGCTGGTAAGGATTTCCATAATATCCAAGCATACATTAAGTCTGTCTTTGAGCAGTCTCTTCTAAGCTCTGACACCTGCAGTGGCTGTCACCATGGATGCCTCAACACTAGGGTGGTGAGAGTATTTTTAGGACAGAAAAGTCAAGGTGCATGGTCATAGAACAAGG
>NC_056731.1:510303454-510388454 GCF_019279795.1 Protopterus annectens
ACATCAATGGTAGTCCACTGAACACGGAAGGCATTATAAGAGATTGGTAACACAGGTTGACAGCAACATCTCTTTCAACCACCACATTGCCACTGTGGTCAGAAAGTCCTTCTATGTGGCACATCTCATTACTAAGGGTTTTGCATCCAGGAAGAAAGAGGTCCTTGTCTCCCTCTACTCTTCCCTCATTAGGCCAGTCATCAAGTACAATGCTCCATTTGGCATGTACCTCACTAGACATCTGCAACAACTGAAGAGATCACAAAAGTACCTCACAAAGAGGATCCTAGGCCTTATACACTCATCCTATATGCACAGACTCAAAAAACTCCACCTATTCTCTGTCTCATATCGCCTACTTAGAGGTGATCTCTGCTTGACTTACAAAGCCATGTCTGACCCAGCTCTGTTACAAATGCTGCATCTAAAGAAATCCCAATCCCTCTGCACCACACACCCCAGAGACCTCACCCTCATTACCACAATCAACACAACATGCTGGAGGGACAGGTTCAGAACCCAGAGATTGCCCATGCTATGGAATAGACTTCCCATACATGTCAAACAGTGCACCTCACCGGCCCTCTTTAAGAGAAATCTTGATGAGTGGATGGGAAATAGAAAATTCACCCCGGGGATCACTCCAGTGCCTCTACTTGACAGAGGCACTGGGAACTAAGGTCGGGTGGCACAATGCCAGGGTAATCCTATGGGCTAGGCTTGAAAAAGCTCCAGGGCCATTAGCCTAGTACACACCTATGAACCTATGAACCTGTGTGGTGGAATGTCTCTCGGTGCCCACCTCATACTGCAGCTGTATCTCTTATTGTAGCCCGATATCACCACCAAAGCTTGCAAACCAGACAAGTCTCTGCATGTCTCCTCTCCTGGGAGAGGTAAAATGCTTCATCATTCCTCTCCCACCCAGTCAAGTCCAACAGGCACCAATGCTGATAGCCGAACTTGGGTCTCCTGGGTTGTAGTCAGAGCTTCATCCCTGTATTCCATAGAGCTGGCAAGGAGTTGGTATATTTAAGTAAGGTGGGAGTATGAGGTTATTTAGAGAACTGTTGATTTGGTGTCCATCACCAATCTTATTCTGGGGATAGGGTACTGAGCAACTGTTTTTAAGTTAGTAGAAAGATGTTTTTTTCCCTTTATTATGGCTATGCAATGCTGTGCAGATCATGATGAAAAAAATCTCAGCTCAACAGTGCATGCATCACACATTTTCAAGTAATACAGTAACACAGACAGACTGCATTTAAATTACTTTAAATGTCATGCAAGCATGCAGATATAATGAATCTCTAGTAGATGTAAATCTTGCTAATCATATGTTCATACCTCTCAACTGTACATATTTTCTCAGAATGTCTAGTTTTTTGCCTTGTGTTTTGGTCTGTTTCTCATAAAATTGTGGTTTTCTGGTAAATCATTGGCAAGTTTTTGAAGAGTGAAATCAGAAAAATAATGACAGACATTTGAGATTCAGACTTTCTACCTTTTAGAAAATTCATGCTAATGCAAAACGTTTGTAAGAGCAGTATTTAAAAATTGTCCCTGTTTTTAAGCCTTTGTCCCCCAATTATTTATGGCTTTGTTTGGAGGTCTTAGTCTAAGAAGTTGAGAGGTATGCATATATTCATGACTACCCACTTCCAGAAACTTGGAAATAAATAAATAGATTAAAAGGTACCCCATTTGCACCCCCACAAAAAATGGCACTCTAAATGACTGCCTACTTTGCTTGTGCAAAAGCTAGCCCTGAATGGATATGTCACTGAGTAAGTCATGGTTTTAATACTTTCAGGTTAGCCTCTAGCCAAAGCTTTTCTTTCTCCCATGCTGTGATGTCTGCTAAATCTATTCACTACAGGCTTATAACACTGCATCACATTTCTTAATTCCACACTCCAAGGTTTTTGCAAGAAATGCCCAAAACCTTCTCAGACCCTCTCATTGTGCCCTCACAATTGTTATTAGCACATTATGGCTTAAGTAATCTATTAGAATGCTTTATCAAAGAACTATCCACTTTTGTGTCAGTTTACCAAGCCTTTATTTGCCCGTGGATTCTTTCTTCTTCCTGAGATGCCCTCCCTTTGAAAGCAAGTTCTACTGCTCTGACGTCTGCCTTGCATTATACTTTCCCTCCAGTGCCTCTCTCTTAAGTTTATCTGAATGTGCCATAATCCCACAGTCCATAATCATTTTACTGATACTCCTGACAGCTTTCCTTCAAAACTCTTATTTTTTTATATGGAGTTGTGCTTTTGACTTACAGTTTTGGAATCTAGAACTCTCTCTGCAAATCTTCTCATAAATCTCTTCTCTACTTGTTACGTATAAGAGCTTAAGTCATGCCTTGAGGGACACATTTCCTTGTAAGTATTGCCTTTGCCACTAATGTATCATCCACCACTGCCCTGTAGCCCACCTTAGGTGTTTTCCTGCTGTACTATGTCTGGTTTGCTTCCTTTTTTGCTGTGCTTTGTATGTTTTTTGTTCCTACCTTGCATGATCTATCTTGTTTTCTTATACTTTACATTTTTATTTAATTGGTTTTAGTTTGTACTTTATTTGCATTAGGTTACTGATACCACACATTACTAAGGCAATAAATTACTTCTGTTTGATGGCTGTGTCCAGGGTCACCCCTTTAACTTGGGTCACAACAGAAGTAATCAAGAAAATAATCCAGTAAAAACTACCTTGGATAAAAAAATCACATAGATAAACTAACTAAAAAATCCTTACCCTTAGACTGCTGTGTTTCATCACATTAAAATATTGGGCTTCGGTGGCTCAGAACCATGTTTAGTGTCCCTGGCTGCATTTTAATGTTAAAGGTGTTAGAATTTCTAAAGCAAAATTTCCATAAAATTAGTTTGCTTTGAAACCATTTAGACTAAATGGCAGGGAGAATTATGTTTTTTGCAGGAAATTTGTTTCAAGCTGCCATAATGATACTATTTGCAGTACTCAGAGAATGCTAGAGTTTGAGCTGCCATAACTAGTATATGTTAGCCTTAATTGTCAAACAGACTCTTGGCAACCATGAATACTGATTGTTAATGAGTATGTAGAGTGACGTGCAGACGTGCAGCATGTATTGTTCAACTTGTCCTTTCTGTGATGAAGGCTGAACACAATGTGACTTACAACTAGTGTAGTAATTAAGTTTGAAATCCCTGCCAAGTAATGATGACACACTCCATAGAGCCTGGGATGGTGTAGAAGTCGACTTTTGCTTAATATTACTTAAGTGTAGAGAAAATCTTACAGCATATTGCACTTCAGTAAATCTTGAATTTGTGATTGTGGGGCTTGCTTGGAAGCACACCTTTTTTGCATCTATGGTGTAACAAGTTCATTGGCCTCACTGTTATGTTTTCACTGTATCTTAAAACTGACATTGTTGACACTATTATGCCATGTATGGAGATAAATGGTGCACTACCTGACATGACATCATATGAAGAAGATAAAAAATTATCTTGTTTCTATTTTGTGGCTCTTAGTGAAGGTGGAATTAAATGATATCAAGGCACCTTTTGAAGTTAGCAAACTGTATCCTTTACATTACAGTCCACATTTCATCTCCATAGCAAGTAGTTTCCAACTTCTTATGTGAAAGATGGGGACTTATTTGTGAAATCTGTGCATTAATAATGCACAGTTGTGTACAATCTTACCATAATGGTAGATGTCCAACTCCTGTGACAAAGCAGAAATTTGCTAAGACTCCAAGAGCAGAATATGTTTTTTCTTACATTTATTTCATTGAATTGCGCTTCTTAATGCTTATAATTGTGCTATACAGCTAATCTACTACATTTTACACTGTTATAAAGCTTTTTTCACTGTTTCACTGCATTGGTTTATACTGTTTTAATGGTATTTTTCATTGCTAGATAGTGTTTCATTACTGTAATTGCATTTTTATTGAATTACTTAACTGTAAACTGCTTTTTCATACTGGGAGTTGTATTTTCTGTTTGTGAGTGCTCTATCTGTGCTTTTCTCTGCATTTTTTGTAAGGTTTCTGTGTTCTAGTCAGGTAGCAAAGCATGGATAGAGTCCTGCTGTTATCCAGGCCTAGTTGTTTTGTTTGTTGAGTTTCCTGTGTTTCTAGCAGCCATCTTCTGCTGATAGTGTCTTCTCTGTTAACAAGAGTAACAGGGTTGACTGACCTTCTCTAGCATGAGTGATTGGTTGAAAGAGCAGGGGCTAGCAGGACTGGGTAGTAATTTGAGCTTCTAGATTCTTCCATCTTTTCTGTTTTTTAAACCATATGTCTGCAGGGTGTTGTGCTTGTTTTTACCAGGCTGTGGTGTGGTGATTCATCACAGGTACAAAGCAGAAATTCCCTAAGACTCCAAGAGCAGAATACATTTTTTCTTACATTTATTTCATTGAATTGCACTTAACTCTTAAAATTGTGCTATACAGCTAATCTACTACATTTCACACTGTTATGAAGCTTTTTTATTGTTTCACTGCATTTGTGTACTGTTTTATACTGTTTTAACTGTATTGTTCATTGCTAGAAAGTTTCATTACTGTAATTGCATTTTTATTGAATTACTTAACTGTAAACTGCTTTTTCATACTGAGAGTTGTATTTTCTGGTTGTGAGTAGCTAGTAGCTGTAGTATAGTTTCCCACCTTCCCTCCCTGTTGGTGTGCTGTTGTTATACTTGGTGGCTTTGCAGTTGCCCATCCTTACTGTAAATTTGATCTGGGACACTCCTCCCAGTCTAGTGTCATTAGCTCATTCTATCTAATACAGAGAGAACATTTGAGAAGGTCAACCCACTTAGTTTCTTCACCTTGAATTATATTCTGTTCCTTTCTCCCCTTCCACTTTATATAAAAAAACACTTTGCTAGAATCTACCATTGCTAGAATCTCCTTGTGTTCTGACTGAGTGTGCTTGTCAAACAATCTGGAAATGTAGAGCTGATAAGTATATATTTTTGCACTTTTTAACTGTTCAGAGCTCTGCACTGTCTTAATTTTTGCTTGACTGAATTATTTATATATTTGCTGGTATTGTTTTCTGATACTCCATGTGCCTCCAGTTTGAATTTTTCCTAATTTACTGCTTTCTGCACATTTTTAGTCATTTTTTAATTTAATTACATTTATTTAAACTGTATTTGCTTTAATATTGCTACACACTTAAGTATGCTAACTTGCACTGCATTTGAATTATTTTTGCTACTGTTTAGCTGCTTTTCTGTAAAAAAAGTTCTAAACTTGTTTTCCACCTTTCCTGTAACTAGTCTAGTCCAGATGCAGATTTGCTGTATCCAGGACTGTTTGTAAGCTTCTGAGCCCCCCCTCAGGCCTTTCTGTGTTGGAGGGAAGCCTTCTAGCTTATCAGTGGGAGTGGTAAGCACTAGGTAGCCTATCTACCACAAGAGGAATGGTTTCTGGCCCAGAAATTGTAGTTTATTGGCTATTTGGGCAGTTTGTCCATCCCCTTCAACTTTCTGGTTTAAAAGCCCACATATGCGCTTGTTTCCCACCTTTCCTGTAACTAGTCTAGTCCTGATACAGATTTGCTGTATCTAGGACTGTTTGTTCATAGGTTCATAGGTTCATAGGTTCATACTAGGCTATCTGCCCTAGGGCATTTATAAGCCTAGCCAGAGTATGTTTGGCTTTCGCCACCCATTTTAAATTAATTTTGCTATGCCCTTTTTCGAGGTTAGTATACTGTGCCTCTGTCTAACAGTGACACAGAAGTGATACCCAGGGTAAACCTACGATCTCCCATACACTCATCAAGATTCCTCTTGAAGAGAGTCAATGAGGGACTCTGCCTAACCTGGACTGGGATTTTATTCCAGAGTGAAGGGAGCCTCTGGGTTATGAATCTGTCCCTCCAGCATGTCCTATTTATTTCAGTGCTGAGGTTCAAGTCTCTCGAGTGTGTAGCTCGATGGGATTTGGATTTTTTGAGGTGCAGCATGTCTCTTAATTCCGGGTTGGACATGGCTTTATACGTCAGGCACAGGTCGCCTCTGAGCAGGTGGTATGCCACTGAGTAGAGCTGGAGTTTCTTTAACCTGGCAGCGTATGGTATCTGTTTGAGCCCTTTGGTCCTCTTGGTGAGGTACTTTTGGGGTCTTTCCAGTTGCTGCAGGTGTTTGGTAAGGTACATCCCAAAAGGGGCATTGTACTCGATTATGGGCCTGATGAGGGATGAGTAAAGAGGCACGATGACCTCCCCTAATCTAGATGTGAATCCCTTCATGATTAGGTGGTCTATATAAAATGTTTTTCTAACCACTTTGGCCACGTGGTTGTCAAATGAGAGATTGCTATCAACTTGTGTCCCCAGGTCCCTAATTACTTCTTCTGTACTTAATGGATTACCACCTATGTGGTAATTTGTGGGCAATTTGTTTTTGCCAAAGGGGATGACTATACACTTTTTGGCGTTTAGCTTGAGGCCATAGCTCTGGCACCAGTTGTCTGTTTCTATGAGGCCCTTTTGGAGGATGCTTGTGTTGGCTGGAGAGTCGATTATGGCGCCCAGTTTGCAGTCATCTGTGAACTTGGTCAGCCACAGTCCTTCTGTGATGGCCTGTACCTCCGAGAAATATATACCGAACAAGAGAGGTCCCAGGACTGAGCCTTGTGGGACGCCACTTGTAACTGGTTTGGAGTCCGACATGGCTCCAGCAATTCTAACCATGTGGGTTCTGTCCTTGAGCCAGTTTGCAACCCATCTAGTGACATAGGGGTTTATATTTAAGCTGGTGAGCTTATCTATAATGCCAGTGGGGTATTGTATCGAAGGCTTTGCGAGGTCCAGGTAGGCTGTGTGACCACCTTCGTCAATGGCCTTGGTGACTGTTTCAAAGAAGTTGACCAGGTTTAAGAGGCAGGATCTGCCCTTAACAAAGCCAAACTGGGTAGGATCCAGTGTTTGTAGGTCCCCAATATCTTTATTTATGAGGTCCATGATGATCCTTTCCATAGCTTTGCAGACCAAGCTAGTCAGGCTTATGGGGCGATAGTTTCCAGGGTCCGTTGAGGCACCACCTTTGTGGAGAGGGACCACTGTTGCTGCACGCCACTCTTTGGGTACATATCCTGTAGTAAGGCTGAGATTGAACAGTAGTTTTATGTTTGGGTTTAGCTCTTCTTGGAGTTCATGTAGGACACAGCCCGGGACACCGTCTGGTCCCATTGATGCTGTGTTTTTGCTTTGGAGGCGGCTCTTACCTGAGCATCTGAGATGTCAGGGGGGCAGCACTCTGCTGGGATAGATATTTGCCCTTTTGGTGGGCAGGAGGGGGAGAAGTTTGCACTGAACCTGTCAGCTAGGATGTTGGCAATGTCTGTGGGTTCGTTGTATTTTTTGTCATTTTGGACTAATTCTGAGCATATCTGGGAATTCCCACCCAGGTTCCTAACATAACTAAAGAAAGCCTTGTGATTATCCTTAGTGTCTTGTGCAATTTTTCTCTCGAAGCTGGCCTTAGACGATTTTATGAGTGCCCTTAGTTTTTTGCTAATACTGATCAGAGATGCCTTCCCTTTTTGGGATTTTGCTCTATCATGTAGTAGCTTCCTCCTTCTATTGTATAGTTTGTTTATGGCTGAGGTCCACCAGACAGGACGCCTGCCTTTGGAGGATTGGGTCTTGGTTTTATTTGGGATTGCATGATCCATGCATTCCTGAAGGTGTTCATAGAATGCATTTATAAAGGATTCTGCGGTCTGGGCTGTATTTTCCACAGGCTTTGAAGGATTCCACCTCGGTTTTGAGGAGTGTGAAATTTGCATTAGAGAAGTTTTTCACTGTGGTTTTCTGGGCAGGGGTGGGGTCGGGATGTGAATATCCAGTGAGATCAGTTTATGGTCTGATCTTACCAGTGAGGGATACACTTCTGGTCTGGAGCATAGAGTCCCCATGTTGGTGGTGATCAGGTCCAGTATGTTTTCCCCTCTTGTGGGAGTGGTAACAAGTTGTTCCATAACATTTGAGTTTATGAATTCTAGGAACCTTTGGGCTAGGGTGTTGGAGCTAGAGTAATGCTCCCAGTCTATGTTTATATGTCTATGTTTATGTCTATGAAGTCACCCAATATAATGGTGTTTGGAGAGACCTTCATATTTTCCAGTGTTCTCAGGAAGGCCGAGTGGGGTTCCTGTGTTTGGGAGGGTGGTCTGTAGCAGGCTATAAACTGGAAGGCTTTACCCACTGTTAGTTGCATGATTGTTGCTTATGCTTGCCACCAACCTGGAGGTGTGGGTATCTTTGATGAATATCGTTACTCCCCTCCTTTTGTGGTTCGTCCAAGTTTTGGGGCGAAAAGCATGGTATGAGGTTTAAGGTAGTGCTGGGGTGCTCTCTAGCCCTGAACCAGGTTTCTGTTACTGCACAGATATCGATGGTCTCCATGCTAAGGAGAGTTTCATTAGTGCATGCATCTTGAGGATTAGACTTCTGGCGTTGAGTAGCATTACTCTTAGTTTCTCTATCGCATTTTGTAGGTTTCTGAGTCAGTAACAAAGCATGGATAGAGGCCTGCTGTTATCAGGGTTTGTTTGCTGATACCTCTGGAGAGTGGGTTGACTGAAAGGCAGGGGCTGGACTGGGTAGCAAGAGCTTTTAGATTCTTCCATCTTTCTGTTTTTAAACCATATGTCTCAGGGTGTTGTGCTGCCTTTTACCAGGCTGTGGTGTGGTGATTCATCCCAGGCTGACAATCAGAAATTCCCTAATGACACCAAGACTTAAGCCATTTTTTGACATTTATCATTGAATTGTCTTCAAATTGTGCTATACGCATCATTCTGGGTAGGAGTAGCTAGTAGCTAGTTTCCTCCCCCTGTTGTGGTGCTGTTGTTATACTTCTGTGGGCCTGCAGTTGCCCATCCTTACTGTAAATTTGATCTGGGACACTCCTCCCAGTCTAGGCTACATGCTCAGAGAGCTTTTCCTTGAATTATATTCTGTTCCTTAGGTGTTCTGACTGAGGTGCTTTCACACCAGCATGGACAATGACTGAGTCATATTTTTTTGCACTTTTAACTGTTCAGCTTGCAGTGTCTTAAGTGCTTGTGTAACTAGTCTAGTCCAGATGCAGATTTGCTGTATCCAGGACTGTTTGTACCTTCTGAGCCTCAGGCCTTTCTGGTTGGAGGGAAGCCTTCTACCTGATCAGTGGGAGTAGTAAGCACCAGGTAGCCTATCTACCACAAGAGGAATGGTTTCCTGGCCCAGAAATTGAAGCTTATTATTATTTGCAGTTTGTCCATCCCCTTCAACTTTCTGGTTTAAAAGCCCACATATGCGCTTGTTTCCCACCTTTCCTGTAACTAGTCTAGTCCTATTACAAGTGTATCAGGTGTGTTGTTTCTGAGCCCTCCCCCAAACCTTTCTGTGTTGGAGGGAAGGCTTCTAACTTATCAGTGGGAGTGGTAAGCTCTAGGTAGCCTACCTAACACAAGAGGAGTGGTTTCTGGCCCAGAAATTGTAATTTATTGAAAGTTTGGGCAGTTTTTTCATCCCTTTCAACTTTCTGGTTTAAAAGGCCGTATTTGTGTAGGTTTGTGCTTGTTTAAGCTCCGCTCAGTGGCATCGAGCTGAGGTAAACTATTACTGGTGCCAGAAAGCCTACTCTTCAGTTTTCCCCTTATATCTTGCTAGTTCTTTCTCTCTTGCACTTCAGATAGCCTAATCGTGTTGCACTTCAGCAGGTTTTTGTAGCAATTATTATAGCACACCTATGAGCCATCAGCACTAGTCATTCTTCATGGAAATAGTTCCAGTACTTAGTAATTATGACCACCCCTCCTGGCATGATTAAAGGACCGTTCCCTGTGCTTTCTCCTATTAACCTGGTGCACATGGGCATTTTGAGGCAGTGTAGCAACTGCCACATGTACACAGACAACCCTCTCCTCTTACCTCCCAGCACTCAGACTTGTGAAAGATGCACTTATATCACCAAATTGGAAGCTATGCACTCTCCAGTCAAGAGGAGAAGGTCAACACCTGCACCACACCACATGGAACACATAGCCCTCCAGAACACCCAGTATCACAGCTCTCACATAAACACACAGACCACACACCCACCTTCATGGAGGCACGCAATAGAAATTTACCCAAACAGCAGAGAACTCCAAGACAGAAATGCACTCGTCCACCACAAGACAGCACAAGCTGCAGGACACATAGCTCACCTCCACAGTGTGCCTCTCATCCTAAGCCCCTAAAGCTAAACACCTTGCCCAATACACTAATCATAGGTGACTCAATATTGAGACACACAGATGTCCCACTCACTAGGTTGAATAAGGAGAAGGTAACAGTCAGCTGTTTCTCAGGTGCCAGAATCAGACACATAACACATGTACTCAGGTCCCACCACAAGAAGTACAAGTATGACTCTGTCATTGTCCATGTGGGTGTGAATGACCTGAGATAACCCTCTCTGGACTACATGAAAATTGACATGGTGGAGCTCTCGGATTATGTGTCTCAGGCAGGTATGACACTAGCCCTGACCAGTAGCCTACCATCACCCAGAATGACACCACAATACAAACAAAAAATGATTGACTTCAACAATTGGCTAAGTTTATGGTGTCATTCTAAGGGGATCCAGTATCTGTCTGCTTGGGATGACATGATTGACAGACCTCGATGCTTTGCCAGAGATGGCCTGCATCTGTCACGCCTGGCTTTCCGGGTACTGGCTAAGGCTCTTGCCACCCCTATAGTGCCTTTTTAGGCGGTATTCCAAAGACCAAATTACCACTGTAACAGCTATAAATAAATGCAATCTGAGGGTCATGCTGCTCAATGCTAGAAGTCTAAATCTCAAGATGCACTCGCACAAAGCACTCCTCAAAATGGAGAACATCGACATTTGTGTTTACCTGATTTAAAGCGGCAGAAAGCACCCCTGTGCTACCACGCTATAACTCATTCCACACCTTTTGGCCCCAAAACATGGACTGAAGCTCCAAAGGCGGTGATGTCTCCATATTCATAAAGGATATGCACACCTCCAGACCAGTAGCCCAGCACAATGCTTCTGAGATACTTCAGGTACAACTACCATTAGGTAATTCTGCAATCCAGGTCATAGCTTGCTATAGGTTCCCAACCATGTCCCTAGGCTCTCACTCCATGTTCCTAAGCACCCTGGAATCTATCAAGGTCCAACCCAACATTCTTATACTAGGAGACTTCAACTATCCCTCCTTCAACTGGGAAAAATACTCAAGCACCAATACACTGGCCCAACGCTTCCTGGAATTCATCAATTCCAATGCCCTGGACCAGCTCATTCTGACCCCCACTAGAGGAAGCAACATCCTTGACCTGGTTATTACTAACATGGGCGACCATTGCTCTACACCAATAGTCAATCCCTCCCTGGTCAGATCTGACCATAAACTAATCACCATGGAAATCCACATCTCACCCACACCCCCCGCAAAGGTAACCACCTTGAAAAACTTCTCCAAAGCTGACTTTGGACTCCTAAAAACAGAGGTGGCTAACTTCAAGACACCCATGCCAATAGAAAATAGCTGCATGACTGCCAAATCATACACCAATGCACTGTACAAACACGTACATAAATGCATGGAACTAGCCATACCCAACAGAACCAAGAACCTCTCCTCCAAAAAAAGAAGCCAATCTGGTGGTCCCCTGCCATTAATAAACTCTACAACAGAAGGAAGAAACTATTGCAGGAAAAGGTGAAGCCCCAATACTGGAAAAAACTGCCTTATTAGCCTCAACAAAAAGTTGAGATCCCTCATTAAATCCTCTAAAGCCAGTTATGAAGGCAGAATTGCGGCAGACACTAAAATCAATCACAAAGCCTTTTATAGTTATAAAAATGATGAACACACATACCGAAACCGGTAGAGTAAACTGTTTATTTGCAGGTCAAACAACTAAGTGCTTTCGCCAATAAAACCAAAGGCTTCTTTGAGAAGAAGCCTTTGGTTTTATTGGCGAAAGCGCTTAGTTGTTCGACCTGCAAATAAATGGTTTATTCTACCGGTTTCGGTATGTGTGTTCATCATTTTTATTTCGTTTGAAGTCAGGTGACTGCTGTTTGTATTCCTTTTATAGTTATATCAAGAACCTCCACGGCAATACCCAGATTTGCTCTGAGTTTCTGCGCAATGGTAACTCCTATACTGAGCCAACATATATTTCTAACATACTGGCCAACAGATTCAGTGCCAACTTTACCCCCTCCAAAGGACCAATCACAATACCGTAAGAATGCCAGGCACCCGGCATTACTGCAGCCCAGGTTAAAGCTGCATTGTCCATGGCCAAGAATACAGCTTCCATGGGACCCGATAATATTCCTGGCTGTGTTCTACATGAATTACAAAGTGAACTGGCACCACATCTGTGTACCCTGTTCAGTCACAACCTCTCCTCAGGCTTTGTCCCTACCAAATGGTGCACTGCTACAGTAATTCCTCTCCATAAAGGGGGAGTGACTACAGACCCTGGGAATTATTGCCTCATTAACCTGATGAGTCTGATATGTAAAGCTATGGAGCACATCATCATGGACCTGATTAACAAAGATATAGGAAATCTCCAAACTCTGGACCCCACACAGTTTGGCTTTGTGAAAGAGAGATCATGCCTGCTCAACCTGGTTGACTTTTTTGAGTCAATCACCAGGGCGGTGGATGAAGGTAAGGGAGTGCATACAGCCTACCTTGATCTGGCCAAAGCCTTTGATACCATTCCTCACTCAGGAATTATTGATAAACTTACCAAACTAGGCATCAACCCCTATATCACTAGGTGGGTTGCAAACTGGCTCACAGATAGAACACACAGTGTTAAAGTAGTGAACTCCAAGTCAGACTGCCAACCAGTCATGAGTGGAGTCCCACAGGGATCAGTCCTGGGTCATCTCCTGTTTGGCATCTACTTCTCAGAAGTCCAGGCCAACACAAAGGGACTCTGGCTGACTAATTTCACAGATGACTGCAAGTGGAGAGCCATTATTAACTCCTCAAGTGATGCAGACATCCTACAGAAAGACCTCATTGAGATCAATGACTGGTGTCGAAACCATGGCCTTAAGCTTAACACCAAAAAATGCGTTGTCATCCCCTTTGGTAAAAACTCAGTTCTCACTAACTACCACATTGATGGGAGCCCACTTAACACTGAAGACATTATAAGAGATCTGGGGACGCAGGTTGACAGCAACCTCTCCTTCGACCACCACATTGCCACTGTGGTCAGAAAGTCCTTTTATGTGGCACATCTCATTACCAAGGGTTTTGCATCCAGGAAGAAAGAAGTCATCATCTCTCTCTACTCTTCCCTCATTAGACCAGTCATCGAATATAATGCCCCATTTGGCATTTACCTCACTAGACACCTGCAACAGCTGGAGAGGCCAAAGAAGTACCTCACGAAGAGGATCTTGGGCATTAAACACATGTCCTACATGGACAGACTCAAAAGACTCCAGCTATTCTCTCTCTCATATCGCCTACTTAGAAGCAATCTCTGCTTGACTTACAAAGCCATGTCTGACCCAGCTCTGTTAGAAATGCTACATCTAAAGAAATTCCAATCCCTCTGCACCTCACACTCCAGAAACCTCAACCTCATTACCACAATCAACAGAACATGCTGGAGGGACAGGTTCCTCACCCAGAGACTGCCCATGTCCTGGAATACACTTTCCATACATATCAAACAGAGCACCTTGCTGTCCGTCTTCAAGAGAAATCCTGATGAGTGGACGGATAATAGAAGGTTCACCCCAGGGATCACTCCAGTGTCTCTACTTGATAGAGGCACTGGGAACTAACGACGGGCGGCACAATGCCAGGACACTTCTATGGGCTAGGCTTGTAAAGGCTCCAGGGCCATTAGCCTAGTACACACCTATGAACTTATGAACCTCACAGATGCAGTATTCTTAACACATGTCAGAAAAGTGCCCCATTTGGGTGTTTTTCCTTGTCTGTGGTTAATCTCATCCAGAAGGGGAAAATGCAATTGCGGGAGAGCAATTCCCCATAAGGATCGCCATGAGCAGTGCTTGTTTTGCTTGGGGGCTGCTTACAACAATACATCTTGCAATATTTGTTATACCTTTGTCCCTAAAATGCTCAGAAGTCACCTTTCCTCCCACAAAATTTATTTAGAGAATAAGCATCCTAAATGCTTATCTCAGGGTTCAATGGAAGGGGCTTCTAGGCCAGAAGGACAGCAGCCAATGAACAGAAAGGCCAGGACAGCTAGGCTGGATTCTTTGACTGCTCCTCTGTCAAGGCCGATGAAGGCCCAGAGGTTCACCTGATTCCAGAGTTGGATTCCTCTGCTTTGTCCAGTTTAGAAACCAGTATGTATTTGGCTGCTTGCATGTCCTCGGAGGCCTTGCAGGTGTCTTTCTCAGATGCCAAGGGGGAACCATGGCTTGTGATTATGGAAGTGCCTAGGGGCATTCTACAAATCTTAGTGAGGGAGGAAGTGCTGACTACAGTTGTGGAGGGCAGGTCTATGTCTAGGCTTTCTGTCTTTCATAAGGCAGATGTCCATTTAAAAAAGAAACAGAAAACAAAGCATTTATCTCCTGCACCCAAAGACCCTCAGAGTGATTGACAGAATTTTACTCAGAGCCTGTTTAAGGGCCTTATGGCACTGAAACCACGTCAGGGAGTCACTGTTCCAGCTCTTCCTTGGTCGTCTTCCCCTTCCAAAAGGGTTAGATATCAGGATTCCTCAGATGAAGAGATAGATTCTGATGAGGACTCCTTGGCCTACTCCACACAGTCTCCTTTAGACTATGGCTCTGAGGAGGAGAAATCCAGCATCTAGACTCTCCTGTTAAAGAGATCTCTTTTGGGGATACCATTGTAAGGATGATGGAGTATTTCAAACAGGATTGCTCTCAGGTGTCTGATGTTCACAAGAGATATTATGAGCTCCTCCAGATGGATTCCTCTAAACTCTCTGCTGTACCTCCTGTTTTGCTGGCCTTCTTGGATGCCTTTTCCTCTGCTCCACAGTCTCCAGATCCCCAACCCCTACCCCTAAGAAACCTGACCATTTCTATAGGGTGCCAGAGTTTATGTGGATTCTGATAAGCTTTCCAAGCTACTGCCTTTCACTAAGCTCATTCCCTCTGATAAGGATAGTAAGACCATGGAAATGCTGGGAAAGAAGGTTTACAGTTCTGCCACCCTTGCTTTCAGAACCATAAATTATCAGACTCACATGACTAAGTATGTCTTGGCCCTACTTTGTCAGACTTGCCAACTTTTAGCTGACCTTCCTGATTCTGAAGTTAAGACTTTTTCCTTGTCTCTGTTGGGGTATTCCTTTCAGGTAGCAAGACATTCCTTTAAGTGCAGTTATGATGCAGCATATGCTTCTTCCAGAGCTGCATCTTCTGGTTCTGTACTGAGGAGATATTCCTGGCTACGCCTTCAACCGTTGCCTGAAGACATTAAGGCAAAACAGATGGATGTCCCTCTGGGTAACAAGTGCTTGTTTGGCACTGCTGCTGCAGATTTGTACAAGTCCCTACCGGAAAAAAGGTTAGCAGTTGCAGGATTTGAAACATATTTTTGTTTCTCCTTTTCCTAAGTTTCAAAGGAATTATCCTTCTAAGTCAGCCTTTGTTCGTAGGCAGTCTCGACTGCAACAAAAAAGTGAGAGATGAGATAAAAGAGTTCTTCCAGGTAAATCCACTCAGAATACACCTTTTCAGAAGCAGTCCTTTCCTGACAAAACAGGGCCTATCTGACTACCACTCTGTTCTCAGTCACATTCATCTTCCTCTTTGTCTGTCTCTCTCTTATCCTCTTTGGTCTCACATTACCCAAGACTCTTGGGTCCTCTCCATTATTTGCCTAGGCTCCTTCAAGGTTTGGAAATATCTTCCTCCATTCATGGGCATTACTCATCCACCTCAAGACCAGTTACATCTCTTTCCAGAAGTTATTCAGGAACTTCAGGTTCAAGGCACCATTCAGGTAGTCCCTGCTGCCCAGAGAGGGAAGGGAGTTTACTCCAGAATGTTTCTGGTTACGAGAAAAGAAGGTACCTGGAGACACATTCTGCACCTCTCTCACCTAAAGACCTTCCTGAAGGTGTCTACTTTTTGAATGGTTTCACTTTAAACCTTGTTTCCTTTCCTTCTACCTCAGGCCTTCCTTGTTTCTCTGAATATCAAGGACGCTTACCTTCACATTCCTATTCATCCCCTTTTCTGTAAGTTTTTACATTTCTCTGTTGCTTCCTTGCATTTTCAGTTTTCTGCTTTGCCCTTTGGCCTTTCTACTGCCCCAGAGGTATTCACCAAATGTCTAGCACCTGTGATGGTTTTTTGCAGACTTCAGGGGATTTAATGCTTGTCCTGTCTGGGCAACCTGCTATTCCAGGAATCCTCACCAGAGATTTTGTTGCAAAATCTCCATTTTGCAATTTCCCTTCTGCAAAGCCTGGGGTTCACCATCAATTTCAAAAAGTCTTTTCTGACTGTTTCTCAGGACCAGGTGTTCCTGGGATGCAGGATACAGACAGTGCCTATGCTGGCATCCATGCCTCTTTCAAAGGTCCAGAGATTTATGGTTTACTTCTAGAATCTTCTTCTCCTGCCCTCCATTAAGGCCAGGAAGTATTTGAGAGTTCTGAGGTCTATAGCACCCACCATTCCCATGTTCCCTCTAGCCAAGCTTCACATGAGGAAGTTCCAGCGGTTCCTAAAATCAGTATGGCAACAGCATGCGCACCCTCTAGATTTTCTAGTTCCTCTTCTACCCTGCCTAAAGAAGGAATTGCAATGGTGGATTCAGCAACTTCCCCTACATCCAGGTCTTCCTATTCACCCACCTCTCCCATTTCAGGAGTTGTTCACAGTTGCCTCAGATGTGGGATGGAGTGCTGCTGTTGGCTCTATCAAGGTGCCAGGTGTTTAGTCTACTCTTCAACAGAAGGAGCACATCAACATCATTCAGATGAGGGCACTGCTGATGGCTCTGCAAACTTTTCATCCTCTCCTCAGGACTTCTCAAGATGTTCATAGACAACACCACAATCTTTTAGTATGTGAACAAGCAGGAGGTGGACAAAGTCCTACCTCCTTTGCTGGTTGGCATTCCTGATTTGGATCTTGCAGTGAAACATCAGCTGACACTTTATGCAGTGTTCATTCCTTCAGCTCAAAATTCGGGTCTATATTAAATCAGAGAACGCTTAAAAAAGCGAACACTGATTTATCAACCCCATGTAAGTTAAAGCTTATAATCCTGAACACTCAGAACAGCAATTTCTTTCCCAGGGAAAAAAAACATTCCACAAAAAAAAAATACAAAAAAACTTCAAAACATTACATAAAGTGGGGGGCTTCGCCCCCCCATCCCCCAATGGGGGATTGTGCCTCCCCTACTTAAATATACCAATTTTGAGATTGCACTACAGTGAGGAAAATGGCAAAGTAATGAGGCACCAAAGGATTTCTTTCCCAGGGAAAGAAATTGCTTATATGCCATTTCGCTATATTGCAGTTTCATGCTTTCAAGTTCAATCAAGACACATTCGAAAGATTGCATCTTCGATTATATAATAGGAACCCCAAAATTCAGTGGAATATACTCTGAGCTGGACATTGACTCAATCCCATGAATGAATGCTTCACAGGGATGTGTTTCTGGACATTGTCCACCAGTGGGGTACTCCTCAGTTAGATCTATTTGCCTCCCCTTTGAACAGACATCTTCCACCGTTTTATGCCAGGGTCCCAAGTCCTCTGGTGTGGAAGGTGGAAGCACTCTCCTTCTCATGGAAAGGGATGTTTCTTTATGCCTTCCCTCCTCTTTCTCTTATTCCAAAGGTCCTGTCCAAGATTCAACAGGATTCTCCAAAAATCTTGCTGGTGGCTCCTTTTTGGCCACAGCAGCATTGGTTCCCTCTTCTTCTCAACTTAGCCAAGGGTCATTACCACAGATTACCTTACAGGGTGGACCTACTCACACAAGACAAGAGATCTCTCATGCATCCTCACTTGTCTACTCTTCAGCTGACTCTGTGGATGATAGGATTTAGATTTCTCATAGACACTTTTTTTCTGAGGACATCTTAGGGTCCTGCAGGCAGCCAGGAAGCCCAATACCAGGAAATCCTACTTATTCAAATGGAAGAGGTTTTCTGTTTGGGGTCATTCAGGAAATATCCAAACACAGCTCTTTTGTAAACCAACAGAAAGGCAACAGGATAACTCCAAACACAGCTTTATTCCACAAAGAAACTGGATTAGCGCTTTCATTGTAATATTTTAAAACTTCAGATAAAATGGCTTTTCTTAGCCAGAGCTTTATATACAAAGTTGATACACACAGTAAATGATCACATGACAGCCAAGCCCTTCTTGAAGCTTAAATTTAAAGGGACAAGTTCTTTAAAACACAGCCTTATAACAAATGCATTTTCTAAAAGTATATTGTAACAGCATTATAAACCTATGTACACACACACATATAATCCCATCCCAAAACATAAAAAATAATAAAAAAATATGAAACAGTATGTATATGTATATATAAATAGATGTGGAAAAGCTTTACACTGGTCGGACTTTGGGTCATCTTCCGGGCTATACCAAACCCTTTAGGTTGCCATAGGGTACATGGTATGTCACTAGTATGTTCCTTGCATAGCGTAGCACATAAAATGGACATCCAAATGTGCTCTCCTCCAAATTGAGTGCCCCATCAGGAATGCCAGTTTAAGGATGGATGATGTGAGCAATATATCCAAAAGAAAGAAAAGTACCAGGGGGCGATGGGTGGGAGTGAATACTGCAGCACCGTTATGGTAAGATTTTACAATACAATTCACAAGCATAATAATCAAAGCACCAGACAAACTTTCATTGAACTCAGAAACAAAGCTAAAAAACTTCATAAAATTAACTATTATTACAATATTCAAGTCAAATCACCACCAGAATAACCCTCAACAATTTTGGGCAGCTGTTAATAATATTATTTCTCCAGGAAAATTAATTACCCCCACCCCTACACCTATCTCCTCTTCTGACAATATAGCAACCCAGTTTAATAAATACTTTACTGATACAATCCAAGCCCTTACAAATTCCCAAAACTGTTCCAACAACTTTGTTCCTCTTCCTCCCCAGTCAATTAACACCTCACAAATCTTCCCTAACCAGTTTGCACTCAAACCAGTGTCTGTTAATATCATAAGAAAACTACTCCAAAAACTTAAACCTACTACCTTAGCTGCTGACAACATACCTGATGACTTCCTAAAAATCTCAGCAGATGCAATTGCTTACCCAATATACTCATTAATAGATCTATATCTGAGGCCATAGTTTCTACCATCGGGAAGCTCTCCCATATTATCCCTCTACACAAAGGTGGCAATTCTACAGAATTTACTAATTATTGACCAACTGCCATCCTGTCACCATTATCCAAAATCATAGAGAGTCATCCATACCCAGCTCATGGACTTCCTTCACATACAACCTATCAAATACGCAACATAGTTTTCACCCATTTCACAGCAATACCACAGCTCTAATGGCCTTTACTAATACAGTGAACCACCTTAGAAGTCAAGGACAATATGTATCTGCTGTATTTCTGGATTTGTCTAAGGCCTTTGATATGGTAAATCACTCTAAATTAATCAATATGCTCTCTGACCTTAACCTCAGTACTTCCTCCATCACCTGGTTCCAGAGCTACTTTTCAGGACGTCAGTAGGCCATGCAGTGCCAACAACACCTTTCTACTTATCTCTCTGTGACCTTAGGGGTCCCACAAGGCTCCATCCTTGGACCTCTACTCTTCTCTCTGTTCATTAACCATCTTCACACTTCCACTCCTCATGCATCTCTTATTCAATATGCAGATGACTCTACATTAGTATGCTCTGGTCCCACACTACAACAACTCAATTTTGTTACCTAGGAATCCTTCCTATCTGCAGAAACATGGTTCTCCAATTCCCAACGCATCCTAAACCCCAACAAAACAAAACTACTTGTCTTCCATCCCTCTAGATCTCCCCCATCCTTACCAACTTTTACTATAGAATCCAAATACAAAACCATCATCACTCCAATAACTCATACTAAACTGCTTGGCATTGAAATTGACAACAACTTAAAATTTGACATTCATATTGCTCAAACCATTAAGAAAGTTCATAAGGAACTAGGTCTTCTTTACAGACAAACAATTTCTGACTAGAGCCACAAAAGTTACCATCTCCCGTACACACATACTGTCAGTCTTCTATATGCCTCCCCAATTCTGACCAACCTCTGTAAAACTGACCTAAACAAGTTGGAAACCTGCTACAATAAAATTGCCAAATTTGCCAGTGATGCCACACATAGATCACACCACTGTGCTGCTCTTAAACAACTAAATTGTCTTGAACTTCCTCAACTCCCCTACTTTAGACAAGTATCCTTTGCCCATAAAATCCTTCATCAATCTGATAAAGTCCCTGCTCTCCAAAATCTTATACAACCACATGTGACTTCTAGAGTCCTCTGCTCCACTAACAGATACTCCTGGATACCATAAGAGCTAATAATTCAGCTGGGGAATCACTGCTTTCTAATGTCATTCCTAAAATGTAGAATAAACTACCACCCTCCATTACCTCCAGCTCCTCCACAGCACAATTTAAAAAGCTACTTACTACACACTTGGCCTACTCCTGGCTTCATACCTGTAATACTCCAGGCTAATTAAATTCTGTATAGACAGCCATCCACTGCTTACTTACTGCCCACCTACTCTTACCCTTGAATCTACTCTGACCTATTCTTATCCTTGAATCTACTTGCATGGTAACTCTCAAAGCATGTTCACTGTAACATCATTTGCTATGATAACGCTTCCATTTGAGGACCTCATATAATACCATTGTGTAAATACTATCTGTATGTTAATGTTCATGTTAAATCCATGTCATTTGTTAAACTTCTATTATGTTTATTCTTATACTATTTTGTAATGGAGCTTTTCTCCCCGGGCCTCCGCTGAAAAAGGACATGTGTCCAGTCGGACTTTCCCAGTAAACAAATGTAAAATAAAATAAATAAATAAATTGTACTATGTCTCAAGATTACAACGAGGCAACCAGGCCTTTGGCTGAAAAATTCAAACATCATATATTCTTCAAAAAGAAGGATTTATCCAAGTAACAACAAGTCCAGTCTGTGTAAAATTCACAACTCAGAGTTCATTTATTTGAGTGACATAAAAACGGTAAGCACTTTCGCTAGATAACTTCCTCAGACCTTCAAGGACAAACACACTTTTACTTTCCTTATATACTACTTTCAAATATTTCAAAATGTGTCCTTACCAGTCAGAACACTTCTTACATGGTCATGTGTCTAATTTAAATATTTATACAAAAATGAAAGCAAAAATAAAAATGCAGAAGTAAAATGATAAAAGCACAGCAACAACTTTCTCAATATAAAATGTATAAAAGTTATACAGCACAAATATAACGCATATAACATGCACTAATTTATATAGAAATAAAATAATACATGCACAGCAACAGCTTGCTCAAAACACAATTCAAGAATACAATTCAAGAACACAATTCAAGAATATAGTTCAAAATATGTAAGGTTATGCAGACCAGTTATAATACATATAACCTGCACTGATTTATAATATAGCCATAATACAACCATAGAAGTCAGAAATCAAATAAGTTGAGTTTCTGACTTCACTTTTTCATCTTCCTATTCTTTAGGTAAGGTTTAATAGAGGCTCTTTCATTGAGTCCTCTTCCTTTGTCTGCTCTAAAGGCTATTATCCATCGTGCCTCTCTATTTTCAGTAAAATTTCTGATGTCACCTTCTCTAATACTTGGTACAATAACCTCTATAACTCTGAATTTAAATTTGTGTGTCTCCCCTTTTTGCATAACATGTTTGGACAGAGCATTATGATCACTTTTAGTATGAATATTATAAAGATGTTCCCTTATACGATCTTTAAAAACTCTGTTGGTTTTACCAACATAGAATGAGTGGCAACATTGGCAATCTGCTAAGTAGACCACATGAGATGTCAAGCAAGTAGCTGCTGAAGTAAATATGAATTCTTGACCTGTATCTGGATGTACAAATTTATTACTGGTATTAATATATGAACAAAATTTACATTTACCACAGGGCTGCGTACTGTATTCTTTATCTTTATGTGTTTCTGCATTTTTTCATGACAAAGCAGTCTTTTTAAATTCTTCTTATTTTTATACAAGAAACTGGGTTTTGTGCCTAGCAGACTATTTATATCAGAGTCTACTGTAAGTATGGACCAATTCTTCATAAACACTTCTCTCAGCTCTTTGTTATCACATGTATTTTACTAAGGTATTGACAGTCTCTACAGTGTTTTTCTGTTGCGGTCCATAGTATGGTTGGGCCCTACTATCCCTAAGACTAGTGACATCACTTAAATTTCTCTTGATTTCGTTGGTCCGATAGCCACTCTTTGTCAGCCTCTTTTCTAAGCCAACAATTTCATTCTTGAAGCCTTCTTCTGTGGGGTTCAGCCTTGAGGCTCTCATCCCTTGTCCTTTTATTAAGTTTCTAAAGATATAGTTTGGGTGCATACTTTGTCTAGATAATAAAAAATTCCTATGACAGGGTTTTCTAAATACCCCTGTATTTATAGAACCATTATGTAGTCTCTCTATATATATAGATCGAGGTATTCCACTCTTACTAGATGAGGCCATAGTAAATCTTAGACATTCAGTTAAGGTGTTAATCTGATTCTTAAAAATTAGTAGCTGTGCCTGAGTTCCTGTCCAAATTAGGAAGAGGTCATCCACGAAACGACGGTAAAACATAACATATTGCATATACATATCATGCTTAAAAAGGACAGTGTGTTCCCAGTGTGCTAAAAAAATGTTGGCGTAGCTATTGGCACATGACGTGCTCATAGCTACGCCATCACACTGGACATACATGTCCCCGTCATAGGTGAAGATTTTATTCTTGAGTATAATCTCGAGGAAATGACATACAAGATCTATTTGTTTCAAACTATAGTCACTATTCATAACCAGATATTCATGTATATATTTTATGCCCAACTCATTTGGTATGATAGTAAATAGTGATTGGACGTCTAATGTGACAAAGATGGTTTCTCCTGGAGTTCTCTCTAAATTTGTATTCTCATATAAATCAATGAGAAATTGTTTAGTGTCTCTTAAAACTACTTTATTTTTATTAAAGACTGGGCGTAGATGTTTTTCTACAAACAAAGAGAGTGGCTCTGTAGCCCATCCTGCACCTGCCACTATAGGTCTCATTGGAGGTTTTTTTGCTATGTTTGTGTACTTTAGGTAAGCCCTGTATTATTGGGATCAAAGGATTCTCCACTCTGAAATATTTATAAAGTTCTCCGTTAATAACACCACTTCTTAAATCATCCAGTAAAGTGGCAGAAATAGAGTCCATCACTTGATGAACATAATGTATAGGTACTAACTCGTAAAACTTTTCATCACTTAGCATTTCTCTCATGAGTGCAATATATTGTTTTGTGTCTAAAATGACAATTGGACCGCCTTTATCAGCCAGTCTGATAGTGATTTCTGAGTTAATTTGTAGCCTTTTGAGTGCTTCTCTGCATATAATTCAAATTGTTCTTATTTTTACTTGCTTTTGATTTCTTTTTATTACCATAGAACTTGTATAGTTCTTCTTCTGTTAACTTAAAATATGCATCCACCAAAGGGTGGTTGTTAGTGACATATGTATTCAGTTTCTTGAACATCATCCTATGCTCATTAGAGTCACTTCCAAAATCTAAACGCAGCATAACATTTTTGCAAAATATTTTTAAATCTAAAATGGTGTCAGCTAAAGTACTATCATGACTTGGAATGAAATTTAAACCTTTTTCAAGGACATTAATCTCATCAGCAGTTAATTTATAGCTGGAGATATTCCAAATCAATGACTCTCCATTCTGCCCCACATTTTCTTGATTGTTTGGTTGGCATTCCTGTCTCCAGAAAATGTCCTTTTCTGGCGGCCTCGGCTCATCGACCTGGGCTTCCTCATACCTCTGTCTGTATTGATAGGCAGGGGAAAAATGGGGGCATTATTGAGTGATCCTACAGTATTCTCATTTACATTCATTGTGGTGCTCATAGGTCTAACTACACTTTATTGCTCATTTAATAAAGCATTATTTACTTTTACTACAGGATATAAATTCCTGTTATGGATATTATCATTCACTTTATCATTTCTATCAGCATTACTTTCAATACCAATACATTCATTGACAAGAGAACATGCATTTATGTTGGGCATAGCAGCTTCACTAGGCCCCTTGTTCATTTGTACAACTGCTGTATCAGTAACATCATGTGTACTATCCTGATACTCTGAACATGGCCTGTTCTTGGGCCACATAAAGACATGTCCATTTTTAAAATCAGTCAAGTCTCTAGTGATTTTAACCTTTTTCTGCTGTATTATTTTACATTCATATACAGCTACACTGTCCAACATGCTTTCAATTAAAGGATTAGCAACAGTCTCAGAATATTTACTAAAAATATCTTTCTGTTTGTCTTGTAAACGCTCTTTCAACCTCTCCTCTTCATATTGAAAGAAATCAATTAACAGTCTCATATAACTTGAGCTTACCTCTAAGTTGATTTTTTGCCAACATGCAAGTAATTCAGGATATTGCGACCCCTGCGCTGGCATATTAAACACTCGTAGTCCACGAGGAACAATTTTCCTTGCAAGACAAGTTTCAAAATGATGGTGTTGTTCTTGTAAACGTTTTAATTTTAAAAAGTCTTGTTCCAGCCCTTTGACTGCCTCTTGTAGCTGTTCAACCTCTTCTCCCACGTCTATAAATTCCACGTCTCCAGGAGTGATGTCAAATTGGAGTAGGAGATTCCTTTCCTTCTGGATATATTGTGCAAGTCTTTCAGAAACATTTTTGTTTATCTCAGAGTCATTTTTAGGATTATAAACAAGGTCAATACCATTGTTCTGTGATGCTGCCATGTCCCCACGAAGTGTAGTATGAAAAAAGTAGTAGCAAACAACAAAATGGACTATACTCCACGGGGTAAATGCCTCGTTGATAAAATTCAGCAAGAAAATCAAACCAAGACTCAGGATTACAACGAGGCAACCAGGCCTTTGGCTGAAAAATTCAAACAGCATATATTCTTCAAACAGAAGGATTTATCCAAGTAACAAGTCCAGTCTGTGTAAAATTCACAACTCACAGTTCATTTATTTGAGTAACATAAAAACGGTAAGCACTTTCGCTAGATAGCTCCCTCATACCTTCAAGGACAAAGACACTTTTCCTTTCCTTATATACTACCTTCAAATATTTCAAAATGTGTCCTTACCAGTCAGAACACTTCTTACATGGTCAGGTGTCTAATTTAAATATTTATACAAAAATGCAAAAATGAAAGCAAAAATAAAAATGCAGAAGTAAGATGATAAAAACACAGCAACAACTTTCTCAATATAAAATGTATAAAAGTTATACAGCACAAATATAACGCATATAACATGCACTAATATATACAGAACTAAAATAATAAATGCACAGCAACAGCTTGCTCAAAACACAATTCAAGAATACAATTCAAGGACACAATTCAAGAATATAGTTCAAACTATGTAAGGGTTATGCAGCACAGTTATAGCACATATAACCTGCACTGATTTATAATATAGCCATAATACAACCATAGAAGTCAGAAATCAAATAATTTGAGTTTCTGACTTTACTTTTTCATCTTCCTATTCTTTAGGTAAGGTTTAATAGAGGCTCTTTCAGTGAGTCCTCTTCCTTTGTCTGCTCTAAAGGCTATTATCCATCGTGCCTCTCTATTTTCAGTAAAATTTCTGATGTCACCTTCTCTAATACTTGGTACAATAACCTCTATAACTGAATTTAAATTTGTGTGTCTCCCCTTTTTGCATAACGTTTGGACAGAGCATTATGCTCACTTTTAGTACAAATATTATAAAGATGTCCTCTTATACGATCTTTAAAAACTATGTTGGTTTTACCAACATAGAATTGTACTATGTCCTTATATTCACTGCTGACACATGAGAGAGTTATGAAGAGCCCAGAGAGGGGGAAGGACTAGCAGAGCTCTCAGTGAACCCATGCAAAATTGTCCTTGCAAAACCAGCCCTAGCTCTAGGTATTAACATTCAGCTTGTAATGTTTGGTGAAAGTATGAACTGAAGTCCAAATAGCTGCTTCAGTGATGGAGTTAGTGCCTAACCCCTTGAAAAAAGCACCAGAGGAAACAGCTCTGGTAGAATGAGCTTTCACAGAATGAGGAAACCTTTTACAATGATGAACATAGCAAAAAGAAATAGCTTTAGAAATCCAAGAAGAAGAAATAGTCTGCTTGGAAACAGCCACCCCTAAAGACCTAGACTGAAAAGAAACAAAAAGCTGATCAGACTTCCTAATAGTCTTAGTCTTATCCAAGTAAAATCTGAGTTGTCTATGCACATCTAAGGTGTGAAGAACCCTCTCAGTATAAAACTGTGGAGAAGGGAAAACAGCAGACAATTCAATAGACTGATTCAAGGAAAATTCATTCACCACCTTAGACATAAAGTAAGGATTAGTATGCAGGGACACTTTGTCCTTATGAAAAATAAAAAAGGGGGGCAAGACATAAGAGCCTGAAGCTCAGACACTCATCTGTTAGAAGTAATCGCCAACAGAAGAACAGTCTTCCAGGAACAATGTTGCAAAAAAGCTGAGGCAGCAGGCACAAATGGAGGCTGAGCCAATTTCTCCAAGACAAAATTAAGATCTTTGGGAAGGGTAACAGCCTTCCTGGGAGGTCCAATATGAAGGATGCTTTTAAGAAACTGTTTAGATTCAAATGTAGACGCTAAAGGAGGAAATAAAGGCAGACAAGCAGAAATAGTAGTTCAGCGAGCCTTAAAAGAAGACTAGGATAAACCAAAATTGAACAATTCACACAAATAAGATAGAACCAAAGGAACATTCACAGTAAGTGGATATGGTTTCTTGAGCGACAGCAAATAGAAACCCTCTTCCATTTGGATAAGTAGGATTTTCTGGTAGTGGGCTTCCTGGCCTCCTGCAGGACCCTAAGCATGTCATCAGAAAAAAGGTGTCTATGTGGAATCTAAATCCTATTACTCACAGAGTGAGGATGGATGAGAGATCCCTTGTCTTGTTTGAGTAGGTCCACCCCATGGTGTAACTTGTGGTGATGGCCTTTGGCTAACTGGAGAAGCAGAGAGAACCAATGTTGTTGTGGTCAAAAGGGAGTCACCAGTAAGATTTATGGAGAATCCTGCTGAATCTTGGACAGGCCTTTCAGAATAAGAGGAAGAGGAGGGAAGACATACAGAAACATCCCCTTCAATCAGAATGAGAGTTCGTCCATCTTCCACACCAGAGGACTTGGGACCCTGGCAGAAAACTGTGGAAGCTGCTTGTTCATGGAAGAGGCAAATAGATCTACTTGAGCTGTACCCTACTGATGGACAATGTCCAGAAACATATCCCTGTGAAGCATCTATTTGTGGAATTGAGTCAAGGACCAGCTCAGAGTAGCTGGCATTGAATTTTGAGTGTAAGGATTGGGTACTCCATGAAGTGTCAGCTGATGTTTCACTGCAAGATCCCAAACCAGGAGGGTCAACTGGCAAAGGAGGTAGGACTTTATCACCCCCCCCCCCCCGGTTGTTCACATATGAAAAGACTGTGGTGTTGTCTGTAAACACCTTGAGAGGTCCTGGGGAGAGGAGAGGATGAAAAGTTTGCAGAGCCATCTACAATGAGCTCATCTCTCTGATGTTGATGTGCTCCTTCTGTTGAAGAGGAGACCAAATGCCTTGAACCTTGAGAAAGATGAAAGCTGCACTCTATCCCACATCGGAGGCAACTGTGAACAACTTCTGAACTGAGAGCGGTGGATGAATAGGAAGGCCTGGATTTAGGGGAAGTTGCTGAATCCACCATAGCAATTCCTTCCTTCTTTAGGCAGGGTAAGAGGAACTAGAAAATCTACAGGATGCAGATGCTGTTGCCATACTGATTTTAGGAACCACTCGAACTTCCTCATGTGAAGTTTGGCTAGAGAGAACATGGGAATGGTAGATGCCATAAACCCCAGAACTCTCAAATACTCTTTCACCATAGTGGAGTGCAGGAGAAGAAGATTCTGGAAGTAAAGCAAGAGTGTCTGGACCTTTGAAAGAGGCAAGGATGCCAGCATAGGCACTGTCTGTATCCTTCACCCCAGGAACACCTGATTCTGAGAAGGAGTCAGAGTAGACACTTTGAAGTTTATAGTGAACCCCAGGCTTTGCAGAAAAGAAATGGCAAAGTGGAGATTTTACAACAAAACGTCTAGTGAGGATGCCAGGAATAGGATGTCATCCAGACAGGAAAAGACCTGAATGCCCTGAAGTCTGCAAAAAAGCAATCACAGGTGCTAGTCATTTGGTGAATACCCTTGAGTTAGTAGAAAGGCCAAAGGGCAAAGCAGAGAACTGAAAATGCAAGGAAGCAACAGAGAAACATAAAAACTTCCTGAAAAGTGGATGAATAGGAATGTGAAGGTAAGCTTCCTTGCTATGCAGAGAGACAAGGAAGGCCTGGGGTAGAAGTAGAGGAAACAAAGTTTGAAGTTAAAGCATTCAAAAACTAAGCACCTTCAGGAAGGTCTTTAGATGAGTGAGATCCAGAATGGTTCTCCAAGTGTCTTCTTTTCTTGGAACCAGAAACATTCTGGAGTAAAACCCTTCCATCTCTGGGCAGCAAGGACTTCTTGAATCGTGCCTTGAACCTAAAGTTCCTGAAAAATCTCTGGAAAGAGATGTAACTGGTCTTAGGAGGTTGAGGAATGCTCATAAAGGGAGGAAGAGCTTTCCAAACCATGAACTAGCCTAGGTGAATGATGGAGAGGACCAACAGTCTTGGATAATGTGAGACCAAAGAGGAAAAGAAAGAGACAGACAAAGAGAAAAGAGGAATGTGAGTGGGAAGTGAGTGGTAGACAGACAGGTCCTGTTTTCTCAGGAAAGGGCTGCTTCTGAATAAGAGTACTCTAAGCGGGCTTACTTGGAGGTACTTTTTTATCTCCTCGATTACTTTTTTGCTGTGGTCGAGACTGCCTACAAATAATGGATGACAGAAGAATAGTTCTTCTGAAACTTTTGGCTGTGGTTGAGACTGCCTACAAATAAATGCTGACTTAGAAGAATAGTTCTTTTGAAACTTTTGTTATGGTCAAGACTGCCTAAGAACAAAAACTGACTTAGAAGGATAATTCCTTTGAAACTTAGGAACAGGAAAAACAAAAATATGTCTCAGATCCTGTAACTCCTAACCTTTTTTCCTGTAAGGACTTGTACAAATCTGCAGCAGCAGTACTAAAGAAGCACTTTCTATCAAGAGGGGCATCCATCAGCTTTGCCTTAATGTCTTCAGGCAAAGGTTGAAGGCATAACCAGGGATATCTCCTCAGTACAGAACCAGAAGATGCAGTTCTGGAAGAAGCATATGCTGCATCATAACGGAACTTAATTGAATGTCTTGCTACCTGAGAGGAAGACCCCAACAGAGACAAGGCAGATGTCTTAAATGCAGAATCAGGAAGGTCAGCTAAAACTTGGCAAGTCTGGGAAAGCAGGACCAAGACATACTTGGTCATGTGAGTCTTATAATTTGGGCTCTGAAGGCAAGGGTGGCAGAAGTGTAAACCTTCTTTCCCAGCCTTTCCATTGTCCTACTGTCCTTATCAGAGGGAAGAAGCTTAGTGGAAGGCAGTAGTTTGGAAAATTTATCAGAAGCTACAGAGGGATCAGCAGAAGGGCACTTTTGTAAGTGTTTGCAGTCCTCTGGTGCATTATAGAAATGGACAGGTTTCTTAGGGGCAGGGTTTGAGAATCTGGAGCCTGTGAAACAGAGGAAAAGGCATCCAAAAAGGCAGGCAAAACAGGAGGTACAGCAGAGGGTTTAGGGATCTGGAAGAGCTCATAGAATCTGTTGCTCACACCAGACACCTGAGAGCAAGCCTATTTGAAATTCTCCCTCATCCTTACAATGGTATCCCCAAAAGAGATCTCTTCAACAGGAGAGTCTGGACTGCTAGATTCCTCCTCCTCAGAGCCATAGTCTAAAGGAGAAGGAATCTGTGTGGAGTAGGCCAAGGAACCCTCATCAGACTACCTCTTTGTCTGAAGAGTCCTGATCTCTAACCTTTTTGGAAGGGAAAATGACCAAGGAAGATCTGGAAAAGTGAGCCCCTGAGGCAGTTTCAGTGCCATAAGGGCCATAAATAAGCCTGAGTAAAATTCTGCCAATGCACTCCACAATTGTTTTTGTCACTTCCTCCCTTACTAAGATCTGTGGAATACCCCTAGGCCCTTCCATAATCACAAGCTATGGTTCCCCATAGATGCCTGCGAAAGATGCCTGCAAGGCCTCCAAGGATATGAAAGCAGCCAAATCCATACCGGTCTCTGAACCAGGCACAGCAGAGGAATCCAACTCTGGAATCAGGCGGACCCCCAGGCCTTCTTTAGCCTTGAGAAAGATGTTTGATAAGGGAGGCACAGCCAAAGAATCCAACCTACCACTCTCAGCCTTCCTCTTCATTGGTGGCTGTACTTTGGGCTTAGAAGCCCCTTTCATCGAGCCCTGAGCTAAGTGTTTTCAACATTGATTCTCTAAATAAATTCTGAGTGAGGAAAGCTGACTTCTGAGTGTTTTAGGTACAAAGGTCTGATAAATACTGCAAGATGTATGGTCATGAGTGGCCCCCAAGCAAAACAAACACTGCTCATGGTGATCCTTATGGGGAATTTGTCTCTCACAATTGCATTTTCCCCTTCTGGATGACATTAAATACAAACAAAGAAAAACACCCCAATGTGGCACTTATCTGCCATGTGTTAGGAGTACTGCAGCAGTGAAGATCTGCCATGTGTTAGGAATACTGCAGCAGTGAAGATCTGCCATGTGTTAGGAATACTGCAGCAATGAAGATCTGCCATGTGTTAGGAATACTGCAGCAGTGAAGATCTGCCATGTGTTAGGAATACTGCAGCAGTGAAGAGGACAACATCTGCTCTTACACCTAATACACACCTAGTGTTTGTACTTCATAGTATATGGTTTGCTTCTTAACATGATGAATGTACTGAGTGCTTTATTGTACTCAGTTCTTTTCTCCTGTATCTTAAGCAGAACTGAAAAACTTTTCAATAATTTTGTTTTCAGTACAAGGAAATACAGTCTGTTCCTATGAACATTAAATGCTGGGCACTATGTGTCTCTGCTTTTGTAGTGCTTGGCGTTGTAGTTCTTACAGTTTGACGTAGCTGATTTTGGACCAAGCTTTGGAAAGTGGCAGACAAGTTTAAGTGAGAAAATGGGTAGTGCAGGACACCCCTACTTCTTCTAAGAAGGGGGGCAGAAGGAGCATGTATCCTACAATCCTACCCACCACTTATACTTCCATAATCTGTAATTACTGGCTTAGACCAGAGGTTTCTTTTTGTAATAGAGAAAGTAGCAATATAGTCTCTAAGAGAGATCCTGAAATTAAGTTAGAGAGAAAAGAAATGCAGTTGTAGATGTGCCTAGGGACATACATTACATCATGACTTAATTGTCAGTTTAAAACCAGAAATTAGAAGTTGACTCGTAATGAAAATGTACCATAATACAAGATTTTAAGTTTTATCAGTGTATTTTGTACATATATGACACACGCACACACCTATATATATATATATATATATATATATATATATATATATATATATATATATATATATATATATATATATATATATATATATATCTGCAGAGACAGAGAGATGGTGTCATTTCTCTTCTATTTGTTGTCTAGCCAAGTCCACTGGACAGAATTGCCTCTTTCCTGGGATGATCCAGGAGCACTTTCTGGTTATATGAATTACTCAGAGCCACACTGTAGGTACATGAAGCTGAAAAGACTCAAACCCTGCACCATGGGGACAGGAAGCAGATCAGTCTCAGCTCAGAGTCTTAGGCTACTGTACTAGCTACCAGGCATCATTCAGTTTTTGAGCTGCACTTTCTCAGAAAGTTTGTATGCTGAATTACATCATAGACTTTTTACCAATATATGCAGCTGGTAAGTACTGTGCAGGTTTTTGCTTTTAGCAGATTAAGTGACTCTATGTGTTCCATTCACTTCCACTATTATTTAGGTACAACATGGTGTATGTTTTTCCTGAGACTCCACTGCCATTCAAGCACTAGAAAACAAAATTTGTAGAGTAATCACTCATTCCCCAAGAAATGAATGCCACTATACAACTCCAAAAAAAGCAAACTGACACCCAGTTATACAAAGGGGAGATCTACTATCAGGGTCACAACTCTTCAAGCACCTACATGAACAGAGTCTCCTTCTTTTAACCTCCAAACTAATAAGACAAGCCCCAAAATACAGCTGCAGAAACCTGAATCATACAGGTCCTTTAACACAAATGCCACTTTCCAAACTTAATTTCTCTGACCACGCATTCTCAGTTCTAAGTTCCCAAACTATGAGAGTACTTGTCCTTCCCACTCATACCTAAAGACATTTCATCTTAGGCCAAGTTCCACAGACTGCTAAAATATCATCTACTTACTTAATCAGTCTAAGTATTCCTGAAACTCAACAAGCCACAAAACCTAAATAAACTAATATCCCTCCTCTACTCAAACTGCTCTACTAATTTTCATTGCTTTGATTCTTCCACCTCAAATGTCTGCATTGCTTTAGCTTCCTAAATATAAAATAAGCTTTATACTTAAATGTGTTTTGATATCAGTATAATTTTATCTTCTCACTTTACTGGTTTATATACATTTGTATTCTTTGCATTACATATTCTTTGTATTTTATTTGCTGTCACGCCACATTTTTATCATATGTACTCTGTATTATTGATCCTGGGCTGAGACTGAAATTGGTCAGAAATGTCAGTACTCTACCCTACTTAACAGATTCAATCAATCAATCAATCAATCAATCAATAGGAGAATTTGCTATTTTGTTACCATTTTGTATTTTTGAAATTTGTATATTTAAAGTAGTGGGTGAGGGAGCTACAGTGGAGTTGCCCATGCTGTTGTGTAAGTTTATTTTGTTTTTAACAGACTTTGCATATGGTGCTGAGTTTGATGGAGTTAGATTTGCTATACTGAGTATTTGACTGAGTACAGATTGATTATTTAAAGTAGAGCCATGTAAATATGTAGATATGTAGAGAAAGATATATAAATATAGATATATAGACGTATCTATATCTACATATGCATATATATATATATATATATATATATATATATATATATATATATATATATATATATATATATATAGTTCCCCTTCAGTAGATTGAACCTTTAAAAGTTCGAACCTCATATGGCCAAGACCATATGATCGAACTTTTAAAAGTTGGAACAGACTGAATGGAGATCCACGTACAGTGCGGAACGGGACCCTTTTCTGCAATGTGGTGTGATCTCGGAGTTGGTATATTTAAGTAACAGTGGGTGTGGGGGGTGCAGGGGGGCTTGCCCCCCCCCCCGCTACGCAGGTTTATTTACTTCTTTTTTTTCTTTTTTTTCTTTTTTCTTCAGTTTTCAAATGTATAAATGTTCGATATTATGGTCTCAGCCATATCGTCTTCGAACATTTAAATGTTCGATCTACTGAAGTAGATCAATCATAGGTAAGTACTAGGCTATCGGCCCAAGGACCTAAGTAAGCCTAGCCAACAAGGTTCCCTAGCTTATGCCACCCAAGAAAGTTATTTTCCTGTGCCCCTGTTGAGCAGAGCCACAGAAGTGATCCCAGGGGTGCATTTCCTATTTCCCATCCACTTATCAAGATTTTTCTTGAAGAGTGCTAATGAACTTTGCTTGACATAGATGGGTAGCTTGTTCCAGAGTAATGGAAGTCTCTGGGACAGGAATCTATCCCTCTAGCATGTACTGTTTATTGTGGTGACAAAGATTAGGTCCCTAGAGCGTGTATCTTGGAGGGATTGGGATTTCTTTAGGTGTAGCATGTCCAACAGCTCTGGGTTTGACATAGCTTTATATGTTTGGAAGAGATCACCTCGGAGTAGGGGATATCTTATGGAGCAAAGCTGGAGTATTTCGAGACGGTCAGTGTAGGGCATCTGTTTGAGGCCGGTAATCCTCTTTGTGTGGTACTTCTGTGGCCTTTCCAGCTGCTGCAGATGTCTTGTGAGGTACATTTCAAAAGGGGCATTGTACTCTATAATGGGTCTAATGAGTGTCAAGTAGAGGGGAACAATGACCTCTTTTTTCCTAGATGAGAACCTTTTTGTGATGAGGTGTGCCACGTAGACGTATTTCCTGACTACTGTGACGATGTGATTATCAAATGAGACTACTGTCCACCTGGGTCCCCAGGTCTCTTATCACACATTTGACATTAAGTAGACTGCTGCCTATGTGGTAGTTCATGGGTAAAGAGTTTTTACCAAAGGAGATGACAATTCACTTTTTGGCATTGAGTTTGAGGCCATGGCTCTGACACCAGGCATCTGTCTCAGTGAGGCCCTTCTGTAGGATGTCCACATCATTTGGGGACTCAGCTATGGCTCCTAGTTTGCAATCATCTGTGAACTTCATTAGCCAAAAGCCTTCTGTATTAGCCTGTACTTCAGAGAAGTAGATACCGAACAGGAGAGGTCCCAGGACTGAACCCTGTGGTACTCCACTTGTCACTGGTTTGAAGTCAAATTTGGAGTCTGCAACTTTTACAGTGTGGGTTCTGTCAGTGAGCCAATTGGTAACCCATCTTGTGATGTAGGGATTTATACCTAGTTTAGTGAGTTTAGCTATAATTCCGGAATGGGGGATGGTGACAAAAGCCTTGACGAGGTCAATATAGGTTGTGTGAACCACCTTACCCTCATCTACAGCTTTGGTGACTGCCTCAAAGAAGTCGATCAGGTTCAGGAGGCATGATCTGCCTTTCACAAACCTGAACTGGGTGGGGTCCAGAGTTTGGAGGTTACCAATGCCTTTGTTTATGAGTTCCATGATGATATGTTCCATGGCCTTACAAACCAGGCTCATCAGGCTAATGGGGCGATAGTTCCTGGGATCAGTGGTGGCTCCCCCTTTGTGGAGTGGGATAACTGCTGCTATGTGCCATTCAGTGGTCACAAATCTTATGTGAGACTATGATTGAACATGGTGCTTAGGTGGTGAGCCAGTTCATTCTGAAGTTCGTGTAAAACGCAGCCTGGGATGTTGTCCAGTCCCATGGATGCTGTGTTTTTGGCTTTAGAGAGTGCAGCTTTTACTGGCATAGTTGTGATTACAGGGACTTAGATATATATATATATATATATATATATATATATATATATATATATATATATATATATATATATATATATATATATCTATGTAGGAAATCTGTAGCATAGCAGATAACTGTCAACTCATGGCAAGAGGTTCTCTAGTTTGATTCTTGGCTGGGTTGCCTTCCATATAGTCTGTATGTTCTCCCTGTGTTTGCACTGGTTTTCTGTGGGTGCTCTGGTTTCCTCCTGCATTCTAAAGAGATGCAGTAGGTACACTGGACACTCTAAACTGGCCACAGGTGTGAGTGCCTGTGTATGGAAGAACAACAGTAGCATGGCTAGCCCCTCAGCAGTGTGAACATTGGCTCTAGATGATAGTCATTGTTGATGTGATACCCCAAATCCACTCCATGTGCACAAATGGGAGAAGGAGGTTATGGATGAAATGCTGGAGATATATATATATATATATATATATATATATATATATATATATATATATATATATATATATATATTCATGTGTGTGTGTGTGTGTGTGTGTGTGTGTGTGTGTGTATCTGTATATATATATATATATATATGTGTGTGTGTGTGTGTGTGTGTGTGTGTGTATGCATATCTCCACAAAGCAAAACTCCAGCACTCTGAAATATCTTCACAGAAAGAATCTTTATGCATTCACCCATGCTGGAACAGCATAGACTTGTTTTGCAGTAGCGTCATAAGTGCAGTAAAACACAATGACTGAGCATTGCTGTTTATACGTACATGCATTTAGATTAAAAACAATTATAAAACAGAGAAACTCAGTATATATTTACAATGCTTGCATAACAGTATTAAAAAGTTTAAGTACAACATTTAACAAAAAAAAATCCAACATAAAAGACAGTTCAAAAGTGTTGTTTTAAACCTGGTTTTAAAATAGCTCCCTGGTTGATAATCCACTATTTTTCTTTATAAGTGAATAATTCATGGGGCTTTTAATTATAATATCTACAACTGCTCTTCTTGTCAATATGTAAAGAACTACAAGTGGCATTGTGATGACTGAACAAATGTTTAACTAGAGCACTTATTTTCCTATTGCATATGATATCACTTAAATGTATAGTGAGCCAATGTTTCTATGCTACAAGAACCAGCTGCCATGTATATGACTGAAGGCATGTCACAAGTAATGAAATCCCTATTCTCCAAAGTTATTGTATTAATACTTTAAACATTTTTGATTTCAAAAACAGCTGACAATAAATGCAGTTACCACAGTATGTCTTGCTTAATCACCAATCAGTACTTGTTCATCACGGGCTCGAAAGGGACATTTGCACCAAGAGTCTAGCCTTTCCTGTAACTGAATATGCATTCTTTAGGAAGCATCTATTCAGAAAAGATTCAACCTTTAAAATGTTCCAAGATTTGTTAATAAAAGTTCTTATCCTAAAAGTATTTCTGGCAGAAGTGTCTAAAAGTGGGGTGGTATGTTCAGCTGTCTATTTGAGCCATTCTGTTAATAATCTAAAAAATGAACTCTCTTTGCATTCATCACTAAGTTATGAGCATGTGTCACATGATGCTTAACATATCCCCTATTCCTAAAATGCAGTTTCAGTTCCATAGTGTGCATAAAAAATCAGTAGAGTTGTTACAAAAGCATTTGAGATGGAAAAATTGTGATTTTGGTGTATTTTTAATAATATGTTTCAGACAGCAACTTGTAGAAAAAAGAATAACATTTTTGGAAAAAAGACTTTCTATAAGTAGTGATAATTGGAAGTTTGTTCCAGAGAAGTGGCAGTCTCTGGGAGATGTTTCTAGCTCTCCAGCATGACCTGTTCATGCCAGAGGCTAGGTTAAGATCCCTGGAGCGAGTGACCATTGTGTAGTTTGATTTATGAATGTGTAGCATTTCCAAAAGGGTGGGTCAGAGACAGCCCTGTAAGCCAGGCATAGGTCACCCTTTAGCAAACTGTAGGAGACAGAATACAGTGGCAGGGCTTTCAGTCTTTCTGTGTAAGACTTGTCTGGTGTACAATGTAATTTTTGGTGAGAAGTCTCTGCAGTCTCTCCAATTGTTGCATGTGTCTGGTGCTCAATTATTGAACTGATGAGGGCTGAGTATAATGGAATTATAACATCCTTAGCTCTTGATGTGATGCCGTACTTATAAGATGTGCCATATAGAAGGATTTCCTTACTACTGTGAATACATGGTGGTCAAAGCTCATGTTGCTATCAGCCTGAGTATCCAGATCATGTACCACTATGTCTACACTTAGGGGTTGTTGTCCATAATGTAATTAGCAGGGATGTCAGCTTATCCAAGGGGAATAATAATGCATTTTTTTTTGCATTTAGCTTTAATCCATGACTTTGGCACCAATCATTTGTCTGCATTAACCCTGTTTGCAGTATATTAACATCATTGGGGACTCAATGATTGCTCCCAATTTGCAATTGTCAGTGAACCTGGTCAACCACAAGCCATCCAGGTGTGCCTGGATTTCTGAGAAATAAATTCTAAACAGTAAGGGGCCCAGCACAGAGCCTTGTGGGACACCACTAGTGACTAGTCTTTTGCTAGAGGTGAAGTCACCCACTTTCACAGTATGTGTCCTGCTGATGATCCAGTTGGCTACCCATCTGGTAATGTAGGTGTTAATTCCCAATTGGGAACATTTCTCTATAATACCTGAGTGGGGGATTGTGTCAGATGCCTTGGCTAGGTCAAGATAGGTGGTCTTTCTCTCATCCATGGCCTTGGTGACTTTATCGAAGAAGTCAACCATGTCTAACAGGTCTGATCTACCTTTAATGAATCCATACTGGATTGGGTCCAGAGATCGGAGATTACCTATGGCCTTGTTAATAAGTTCCATAATAATTCTTTCCAAGGCCTTGCAGATGAGGCTAGACAACCTTATGTGCCTATAATTCCCAGGGTCGGTTGATGGTTCTCCTTTGTACAGAGGGATTACTCTTGCTGTTCTGTATTCTGCTTGAACATAGCCAGCTTGCAGGCTGTGGTTAAACAGGGATCTAAGTGGGTCTGCTAGGTCATGTTTTAAGTTGTTTAAAAGGCAACCTTGAATGTTGTTTAGTCCCACTGATACCATGCTTTTGGCCTTGGAGAGTGCCAAGATGCCTGCTGTCTTGAAATAATAGGCTGAGGAATGGTGCCAGGACCCGATGGTATCCCCGGTTGCGTGTTACGTGAACTTCAAGATGAACTAAACCCGCACCTAAAAACGCTATTCAATCTTAGCCTCACTACAGGATATGTACCTGAACACTGGCGCACAGCAACAGTGGTCCCACATCCAGCTATTAAAGAAACTCCAGCTCTATTCTATACTTCGGGGGATGACTGGAAAAGGGGCTGAAGTTTGCTCCAAATCTGTCAGTTAGCAGGTTGGATACTACCTCTGGTTGAGAATGGATGGTGCCATCCTCAACTAATTCAGTGCACAGCAGGGTAATCCCTTTTAGATTTTGGATGTAATTAAAGAATGCCCTGTGATTATCCTAAGCTATGGATGCTACTTTTCCTTCATAATTAGCTTTGGAGGACTTGACAAGATCTCTATTTTTTTTGTTTAAGCTAGAAAGGGATGTCTTTCTCTGCTGAACCAGTTCCCTCTTGTTCTTGGACATTAGTTTCTTTCTCTTGTTCTATAGCCTGTTTATACTACGGGTCCTCCAGGGTGCTTGTTATTTCAGCAAGACCTGGATTTAATCTAGTCAGCTACAGCCGATTCTATACAACTGCTCAAGTGGTTATACAGGACATTGGTGTACACCTCTGCATAGGAATCCATGTTAACTGCATTCAAGGGGACTTTGAAACTTCTTATGCCATCACTTACTAGGAGGTAGTTTGTCTCTAAAAAATTCTTAAGCATTTTTGAGCTTGAAGGGGTATCTGGTCTTAGAACAAGATTGATTTATGGTCTGATCTTACCAGGGAGGACATCACACTGGGGGGGGGGGGATGCTCTCCCATGTTCGTGAGTACCATGTCCAGAACATTTGAGCCTATTGTGAGTGTGCTGACTAGCTGTTCCAGAGCATTTGCATTGACAAAGTCCAAGAACCTCTGAGCCAGCATGCTTGTGGTTGTGTATGTTTCCCAGTAGATGGTAGGATAATTAAAATCACCCAGGAGTAGGGTGTTGGGCTGTATGGCAAGTGACTATGATATGTCCAGGTATGTGGTATGCTTTTCCTGTTTCTTAGTGTAGGACCTATAGCTAGCTATGACATGATAGGAGGCTTTGCCTATAGTCAATTGGACATGGAGAATTTCAAGACAGTCATACTGTTTGACCAGTCTCGAGGTGTACTTATCCTTAATGAAGATGGATACACCTGCAACTTTGGTTCTTTCATGCTCAGTTTGTGATCTGACTGTATGGAAGGCATTGTAGCCCTGCATGGCTGGGGTGCTTTCCATGCCTTTGAACCATGTCTCGGTGACTAAACAGACGTCAGCATCTTTCAAAGTGAGAAATGCTTCCAGGGAGTGCAGTTTCTTATTTAGACTCCTAGAATTAAGCCGCAGTACCTTGAGTTTATCTAGAGAGGATTTTGTTATGTTGGGAGGTTTGTTATTTTGACACTGCCTAAAAAAGGCACAATAGGGGTGGCTAATGCCTTTGCCAGTATACGCAAGCCTACAGGAGACAGGTGCAAACCATCTATGGCAAAGTAGTGTGGCCTGTCGACCATGTCTTCCCAGACTGACAGATAGATATTGGATCCCCTTGGACTGACACCAAAAGGTAAGCCAGTTGTTAAAGTCAATCATTTTTTTTATTTGTATTGTGACATCATCCTTGGAGAAGGTAGAATGCTGCTTAAGGCTAGGCTTATACCTGCCTGTGACACATAATCTGAAAGCTCAGTTGTGTCTCTCTTTATATAGTCCAGTGAGGCATGTTTCAAGTTGTTCACCCCATGTGCAATATGATGGAGTTATACCAGTACTTGTAGTTGAGTGACCTGAGTGCTCGAGTGACTTGAATGATCTTGGCACCTGACAGGCAGCTAACAGTACTTGGTGATGGGAACATCTGTTTGTCTCACAATAGAGTCAGCTATGACAAATACATTAGGTTTTTTGGTGTTATGCCTTATGGGCTTATTTGTTAAGACACTAGTTTGTGTTATTATGTGTTGTGGTTGCTTTTTGCATCATTATGTGTGTAAGTGGTTTCCCATTTGGGAGGCCTCTGATCTTTTGGTAAGTTACTACTGAGTACCTCTGCATATGTGTGTTTATGTTTCATGTTGTTATTTAGTGTGGGAAGTGTGTGTCTGTGCTGACAACCTGTTTGACATTCAGTTTGTCCTTATGTGAGAGTCTTGCCTCCAATTTCATAGTGTAACTACATCTCTCACATAAAGTATTTGTTTGTTTCAGGAGTAATTTGTTGTCATTATAAATGAGACAATTGATACATTACCTCGGGATGCCCGTGTCTATCAGGCTGGACAGAGAGATGATGGGAAACTGCCTGTCCATGATAGCAGGCTGTTACTGTATGTTTTATTAAGAAAGGGAATGAGTTAATTTGACAGGACTGTGTTGGTAATGCCAAGACTACAAGAGGGGCCTATACTCTGTGTAGGCTAAGGATGATCAATAAGGCAACGCTGCTTAGTGCACAACTGAGTTGCTCCTAGACCAGCAGAAAAGCTTGGAAGGGTTTAACTGACAGCTGTTTAGGGAAAACTTAGCTGGTAGGCATTTGCATCTATACAGGGCACTGCTAATCACCGCTGAGTGAAGACCAGCACCACACAAATGCGAGGCTTAAATACAAGCAAAGAGAAACGAGTTGTAAGCTAACTACCAATCAGGAAAGCACATAATAAGTCTTCCACCAGCAATTCCTAACTCAGACAAGTTAAATCAGTACACTTCTGCCACAAGGGTGCAGAAAAACATGTTCTTAATGTAGAATAGCTGGTTTGGTGCCCAAGTGTAACAAGACCACACAAACTGCCTTCAACAGCCCAACAACTAACAGATAAAATGTAATACACTGCAATTAACTACTCAAAGTAGCAGCAGACAGTACAGTTTATTTCTGAAACTACTGAAGTACAGTCACAGTATATAAGAGAAGTGCAAAAAAAAAATACTTAGAGCCCTTTTATGTGCATCCCAGCTCAGACAGAGTGGATAAACACCTACTGCCACTAGATGAATAATCCCAGTCCTCCTAATGTAAAAGCACAGGAAAGGAGTGTCCGGCGTGTAATGCTTTCAGAAACAAACTTAAAAGATACAAAATGTTACCATAAACAAACTTAAAAATACAGATACAGCAGTGTACTTTAAACAGTTTATAAAAGTGTACCCACTTCTATTGTATCTAACCCTCATTAATTCTCTATTAAGTCTGTACTAAATTACATATAAAAAGCTCCTAACCAAATTAAAACCCTGTACTGTTGCAGCTGATGAACTCTCCAATGAATTTCCAAAATTAGCTGCTACTTCCATCTCCTCTCCTATATCTATACTAATCAACCACTCCATCTGTGAACAATACATGCTTCTCCACTGGAAAATATCATATATAACCCCCTACACAAAGGTGGCCCATCTACAGACTTATCAAACTACCGACTCATTGACATTCTCTCCCCTAGCCAAAATCTTATGAAAATGCATTCACCAACAACACCTTGACCATTTCTTTAAGAACAACCTGTAACCTAATAGTATAAATACTGCACTTATAAACCTCCTCAAAAATGAAGGCCAATTTGTCTCATCAATTTTCCTTGATGTGTCCGAAGCTTTCAATACAGTATCCCACCAAGTACTTCTCAACAAACTAGAGACATATTACCTATTAGTACAATATCCCTAACTTGGTTTCACAGCTATTTTTCTAATCAACAGCAGTCTACCAAATAGGAAAACAAACTCTCCCGCCTTCTACCTGTCTCTGTTGGAGTCTCCCAAGGCTCCATCCTCGGACCTCTCCTATTCATCCTATTTACCAATAACCTCAGTACTTCCACTCAATTAGTCTCTATCATTCAGCACACCAATGATACCTCTTTCATTTGTTCTGCCCGCTCACCTCAGGAAATACATGAAAAAACAGAAAATCTCTCCAAGACATAGAAAACCACCTCACCCATCATCAACTCATACTCAACCCAAACAAAACTAAGCCAATGGTCTTCTGTAATAAAAAAGCTAAAAATAACCAACCCCCTCTCACCATCTATTCCTCTCATGGTACAAAAATTGAACCAGTCAATCAAACTAAGTTTCTAGGTGTAACAAAAGACGACTGTCTAAATTTTGACAAACATATATCATTGACAATTAAAAACGTCCACATCAAACCTGGCTACTTGGCAAACCATGCCTAACCAACAATGCCAGACTATCCACAGCCATATCCCACCTACTATCCACTCTCCTTTATTGCTCCCAAATCTTTACCAACCTGCGAAAGTCCGATTTGAATAACCTAGAGACCTGCTATAACAAAGTAGCCAAGTTTGTCGTAAACCAACCACATAAATCTCATCACTGTTCCACACATCACCAACTCAGCTGGATTGAACTACTCAACCTATTATCGCTAAACCAATGAACCATTGCCTAAGGTATCATCCATAAGCTCAACAACTGCCCTGATCTTATTGACATAGTTCAACCTAATACAAACCTTAAGTCTTTTAGATCATCAGACGAATTAATTCTAAAGGTAACTAAATCCTATAACTACTATGGAGACTCCTTGTACTCTAATAAATTAGTCAAAACCTGGAACTTACTACCCCAACACATCCTAAAAAAATCCAGACAGTCACAAATTCAAACTACTCCTAAAAGAGCACCTCACTAATCACTGGCTATGCTCCTGCACAGTTCCAAGCTAATTACACCAGCATGTTGTCTCTTACTCTAAAGATCAGCTTTGTATACATATCAAGTAATACTCTCCTATGAGACAGCAAGTTATTATTTGTCTGTTTCTCTTCTTCTAACCTAACAACTATGTAAAAAAAAAGTTTGTTTATTCTTGTTGTCATGATTTGTATACTCAATTGTATATTGTGAACTAGTCTCATTGTAACTTTTAATCAAATATTTCTGTATTTGTACACTGTACGTGATACTCTGCTGTATTTTTCCACTGCTGTTTTTCTGTCAATTACTTGTTGGAGCTTTTCTCCCTGGGTCTCCACTGAAAATGGGCTCCTGGCCGAGTCAGACACTATGTGGTAAACAAATGTAAATAAATAAATAAATAAAATAAGTGTGCTTATTCAATAACAGTACTTCTCTTTGTTTAAATGAGCCAAGAACCACTCAGTTGTACAGAATTTATAAAGGCACTAAAACAAGATAAGCTGATTAATAAGCCCTCTAGCCAATAAAACTACATGCAGAAATATCTAGTGTTCCCTAATCTAAACAAACAAGGCTATATCCCAGTACACTAGATGGAAAATCTACTGACCTCTTGATGTAAAAACAAGTGCTTGCTAGAGTGTTAAAATACACAGCTTTATCCAACAGCTAGATAGATAATGAATTCAGATCAAGTAAATCCGTAGAACAGACAATGAGAGGTAAATGCAGTTTTTCAATATAAGTACAAGGAAAGGCAAATAAATAATCCAATATGTCAAGAGCAGTGTAGAAAGGGAGGAGGTTATTAAGCTCAATTTACAGTAGGGGTGGGCAGCTTAACATAATCAGGTTTAAAAAGCAGATCAACAACGGAAATGGTGGGTGGGAAAAACTGGTAGGGAATCACCAGTAGTACCTATTTTGTGACATCACAGTGACATCAGCTGATGGGACCACCCACTTTGATGACTTAAGCAGTACGTACCAGTATTGATGAAAAGTGTCAATATGGTGCATTTTTCTCCAGTTATTTATTTTCTATGTTCCTAAACCTAATTATGGATGATCCATGGAGATAAAAGGTCAAGAGCTAGCAGCCTGTGCACATGGTGGTAAATCTGATTAAAAAGCTATTAAAATTGTAAGTTTGATTTACCCCATAAGATCGTTTAAGTCAATAACATCACTTTACTGCTCATTCAGAAATGATGATCTTAACATTCCTTGCATTTTGAAAGTTCTGTCAAATACTGTTTGTACTGGGGTGGGACAGGTACTCAGTTGTTCAGATGTAACATATTTTCTGTTACTGCCCCTAGTGTGATATTTCAGATGCTAGTACTTAAGATCTTGTACTGGGTCCTTTACATGTCACATATGCAAAAAATGGGATAAGATGAATGGATTTCTAACAGGTGACATGTTTTATGTTACTTTCAAAGTATACGTCATAATCTCAGAAAAGCACACATACTTTAAAGAGTTTCATTAATGTTTTTCTATATCTTAAAACAGGTAACTTCCTACAACAACTAATACAAGTTTACGAAGATGCAGACTGGACGTTGTAAAATGGCAATAAGACTGAATGAAATATGACTCAAGCCTCTAGATCTAAGAAAGGAAAAGAAATCACATGCAGCTAGCACACTTGCCATTTTCTGAACATGGTAAAGAGATAGTTTTATTTTTCAATGTGGTCCACAGAATCAAGTGAAAGCAAAATAATGTTGGGTAACTGCAAGTGCCCAAAAGCAAACAATTTGTTTCATGGAATACGGTTCAACATAGTAGATGAGGATAATACAAATCAGAGCAGTATTACACTGCATGGTGAAGTTCTAAAATCAGTCTGAGTGTACTACAATGCAACACTGGGCAATGTTGGCAGAGTGCTTAAGCATTTTAAATCTTGCTATAAGATTTCTATTGTCACTGCTTGGTAGTTGGTAGGATAATGATAGCTAAAGAAATACTGTTTCCCACCGTGGAGTACTGCCTTCCAGTGATATCTCTACAAATAGCAGAAAATAAAATTTGACCATTTGTATTACATCACTGCCACTTAAGTTAATGTATGTACTGTCTAAACTATGTAGCTACCAGGAATACTGAAGTTAAAAGCATTTCATTGTTGTGTAGTAGCTAGTAGTGTATCGCTCCGCTCGAGCTGGATACATTTACTTTCTCCTCTCCTCTGGCGGCACAAAAAAACCGGACTTCATGAGTTTAAATTTTTTAACTGGACAATTTGTCTGAAAACCGGACAGTTCGGTCAAAAACCGGACAGCTGGCAACCCTACCAGTAGTGCTTTAGTTTATGCAGCTTGAAATCTTTTCAGCAAAAGACAAAAGCCCAGAAATTCACTGTGTATTTAAGCTTCATTCAAGAGAAAATTAACCAATGGAAAAAAAAACATTTGAAATGTGCAGATTATTTGTCTATCTCTCACATAGAACAAAAACACCAGGCCAAGCAGATTTCTGAAAACAGAAAACAAAACAGAGCAGGTAAAACAGAAAGCAGCTCTATCAGTCCAGTCACAGTAAAAAATCTAGGTTTACTTTCCTCACTCAGCAGAGTTTTAGTTTATGCAGGGTTTAATTCTTTTCAGCAAAAGAAAAAGGCCAGGAAATTCACTGTGCAGTTAAGTAGCAGTCAGAGAGACAATTAACCAATGGAAAAAAAAAACATATAAAATGTGCAGACTAGATATTTTGAGTATCTATCTCTCACATAGAATGCAAGCGTCAGGCCAAGAAGATTTCTTAAAACATAAAACAAAATGGAGCAGGCAAAACAGAAAGCAGTTCTAGCAATCACAGACAAAAATATAGGTTTACTTTCCTCACCCAGCGGTGAATCACCAGCAGTGCTTTAGTTTATGCAAGTTTGAAATCTTTTCAGCAAAAGACAAAGGCCCAAAAATTCACTGTGCATTTAAGTATAATTCAAAAGACAATTAACCAATGAAAAAACATGTGAAATATGCAGCCTGTATAATTTAAGTGTCTATCTCTCACAGAGAACAAAACACTAGGCAAAGCAGATATCTTAAAACAGAAAAAGTGGAGCAGATAAAACAGAAAGCAGCTCTATCAGTCACAGACAAATTCCTACATAAGAAGTCAGTTGTGAACAGATTTGTCATGTGCAGTGGATATAAAAAGTGTACACATCCCTGTTACAATGTCAGGTTTTTGTGATATAAAAAATGAGACCAAAATAAATCATTTCAAAACTTTTCCCACCTTTAATATGACCTATAACCTGTACAATTCAAATGAAAAACAAAGAAACCTGTTAGGGGAAAATGTATTAAATATATAAAATGTACAATAAGCTGGTTGCATAATTGTGCACACCCTTAAACTAATACTTTCTTGAAGCACCTTTTGATTTAATTACAGTATTCAGTCTTCTTGGGTAGGAGTCTATCAACATGGCACATCTTGACTTGGGAATATTTGCCCACTCTTTCTTGAAAAAGCACTCCAAATCTATCAGATTGCAAGGACATCTCTTGTGCACAGCCCTCTTCAGGTCACCCCACAGATTTTCTGTTGGATTTAGGTCTGAGCTCTAGCTGACCCATTCCAAAACTTTAATTTGCTTCTGGTGAAGCCATTCTTTTGTTGATTTGGATGTATGCTTGGGGTCATTGTCATGCTGAAAGGTGAAATTCCTCTTCATCTTCAGCTTTCTAACAGACATCTGAAAGTTTTGGGCCAAAAGTGAGTGGCATTTGGAACTGTTCATAATTCCCTGCACCTTGACTAAAGCCCAAGTTCCTGCTGAAGAAAAGCAACCCCAAAGCATGATACTGCCACCACCATGCTTTACCGTGGGGATGGTGTTCTTTTGGTGATGCGAAGTGTTGTTTTTGTGCCAAACTTACGTTTTGGAATTGTGGCCAAAATGTTCAATCTTGTTCTCATCAGACCATGACCTTCATTTCCCAGATGGTTTTGGGATGCTTGATGTATTGTTTTGCAAATTTTAGCCAGGCATGGATATTTTTCAGTGTAAGAAAAGGCTTCCGTCTTGCAACCCTACCCCATAGGCCAGACATATGGAGAATACAAGAGATTGCTGTCACATGCAGTACACAACCAGTACTTGCCAGAAATTCCTGCAGCTCCTTCATTGTTGCTATAGGTCTCTTGGCAGCCTCCCTGACCAGTTTTCTTTTCTTTTCATCAATTTTGGAGGGACGTCCAGTTCTTTGCAGTGTCACTGTTGTCCCATATTTTCTCCACTTTTTGATGATGGTCTTTATTGTGTTCCATGGTATATCCAATGCTGTGGAAATTTTTTGTACCCTTCTCCTGACTGATACCTTTCAACAATGAGATCTCTTTGATGATTTATAAGCTCTCTGAGAACCATGGCTTTTGCTGTAGCAGACAACTGAGTAGATATCAGGAAAATCCTACCAGGACAGCTGAACTTTATTTGGGGTTAATCATTGTCTCTTTAATTGATGGCTAAGGAGAGCTGTTGATATAAGATCAGATTTTGCAGCTCAAGCCATTCTAATTGCTTTAAGTTTATGCTGTGGTGGGTTCTAAAAGTAGAGCCAGAGGCAAATCTGGCAATACTGTTATAGGCAGCAGCCAGTTTGCAGAGGTTAGATTTGGACAGGTATGTGTAAATAGGGGAGGCATAAAGGAGGGAAGAAATCAGATGGGAATGGGCAATGGAAGTTCTGGTAAGTGGAGTAAGGAATGGTTTAATTCTGTACAGGGAGCCTAGTATTCTGTTAACTAACTTTATAGTGTTGTTAATGTGATAGTCAAAGCATAGGTTATTGTCTATCTCTACTCCGAGGAGCTGGTAGTGGGGTCAGGTGATATGTTAGTGCCATTACTAGACAAGACAGAGAAGTTGAGAGGAGAGGATTTTCGGGTGAGGGAAAATAGTAACAGTTTGTTTTTTGGGGGGTTTAGGATTAAGCATCATTTTAGGAACCATGTTTCAATGGTTTGGAAAGCCTGTTGGTTGATAGAGTGCAGTTTGGAGGGGGATAAAGCAGAACAAATCAAAGTAGAATCATCAGCATATTGTATACAGGTTGCAGAGGGAATACTGGTATGAAGATCATTAATAAAAATAGAAAACAGAAGAGGGCCAAGTATAGAACCTTGTGGTACTCCGAGGGTGATGGGCAGTGGTTGGATAAGTTATTATGCCAGAGCACTGCCTGTTGTCTGTTATGAAGATAGGAGTGGAACCACATTATAGCTCTCGAGTCTAGTGAGAATGTTTTAAGTAAATTTAACAGTATCTGGTGATTGACCATTTCGAAGGCTTTAGATATTTAGATTGGCTATGTCACTCAATGGGTTGCCAACTGGCTTACTGACAGAACCCACACTGTAAAAGTAGCTGACTCCAAATCCAGCTCCAGACAAGTGACAAATGGAGTACCTCAGGGTTCAGTCCTGGGACCACTCTTGTTTGGCATCTACTTCTCTGAAGTACAGGTCAACACCAAGGGACCCTGACTAACAAAGTTTGCAGATGACTGCAAACTGGGAGCCATTATTGAATCCCCAAATAATGTGGATATTCTACAAAAGGGCCTTACAGAAACAGATGCTTGGTGCCAGAGTCATGGGCTCAAGCTCAATGCCAAGAAATGTATAGTCATCCCCTTTGGGAAAAAAACATGTACCCATGAATTACCACATAGGTGGCGGTACACTAAAAACCAAAAGTGTGATAAGAGACTTAGGGACACAGGTGGACCATGGCCTCACCTTCAGTAACCACATTGCCACAACAGTCAGGAAATCCTTCTATGTGGCACACTTCTTCACTAAGAGTTTTTGATCCAGAAAAAAGGAGGTCATTGCCCTACTGTACTCATCCCTCATTAGACCCATTATAGAATACAATGGCCCATTTGGTATGTACCTGTCAAGACATCTGCAACAACTGGAAAGGCCACAGAAATACCTCACTAAAAGAATCACAAGCCTAAAGCAGATGCCCTATGTGTAAAAAAACTCCACCTATAGTCTGTCACATATCGTCTACTCAGAGGCGATCTCTGCTTAACATACAAGGCCATGTCAAACCCAGAGCTGTTAGACATGCACTTAAAGAAATCCCAATCCCTCACAGACACACACTCCAGGGATCTAAACCTTGTCATCACAATGAACAAAACATGCTGGAGGGATAGGTTCCTGACCCATAGACTCCCCAGACTCTGGAATAAACTGCCCATACATGTCAAGCAGAGTGCCTCTTTGGCCCTCTTCAAAAGGAACCTTGATGATTGGATGAGAGATAGGAAATTCACCTCGGGGATCATGTCAGTCACCCTTCTAGACATGGGTCCAGGGAAGTAAATACTGTGGGAAGAAATAGCCAGGGAATTGTTATGGCTACGCTTGCATAGGCCCTAGGGCCAATAGCCTAGTACCAACCTATGAATCTATAAGAGAGGCTGCTCTTTCTCTGGAATAAGCTTCCTATTCAAGTGAAGCAGAGTTCTTCCTATTCTTATTCAAGCAAAACTTGGATCAGTGGATGGAGAACCATAAATATGCCCCTGGTTTGGCACATGTGCTTTCATTGGAGAGAAGAAGCTTTTGAATGCTTGACCACACCCACCCACACACCTATATATATATATATATATATATATATATATATATATAAAACAAAAAGTCCAGCCCAATGGTCGTAATGCAGTCTTCTAAAATAAGTCCAGTGACAGAATCCACAAAACAAATTGTTGAAAATAGATGCAACCGGTTTAATAACATCAGACATTTCAATTCAACTGCATTCATTAGAACAATTATATAGTATAACATTTAAAAATAAAACATCATATCCTGTCTAAAACAACATGCTCTATCTAAAGCAGTATCTACACATTTATTCGCAATCTAAATAAGTACCTCACATACCAAGAATCAATCATATGAAGTGTTACTTCAGCGGAAGTCTCACCATGAAACAAAAACAATCTGCAACAAATAAAACAAAACATTGTCCAAATAAATTGTGAATATCTCATATATCAGATAATACTATAGTAGAAATGCATGTGTATATAATATTACATATGAATCACACATATAAAGTGAAAGAACTTAACAGCAGAATGCTATACTAAAGTGTGCTACTTAATACTTCTGGCCTTAAGCACCGGTTTAAGAGGTACCTGTTCATTCAACCCCCTTCCACGATGGGATCCTAATCTAAGGATCCATTCTACTTCAGACAACTCAGTCAAATTTACTTTGTCCCCACCCCTCAGGCTGTAGTGCAGTGTATATAACACTTGAAACAAAAAACAATAAAGATGGTCAAGAGACCGGTTGGTCTTGCCCACATAAAAAACAAAGCATGTGGTACAATAGGCAACATACACCAAATCCCTGGTGCTGCAGTCCGCACGACATCTTAGTTCCCATAACCTCCCATCATTGGGGTTTCTGAAGAATCTAGAAGGGTCAATGCTATTACAATAGGCACAATGATTACATCTCTTGGTTCCAAATTCAACATTCGATACCATTATCCTATTGGACACACATAAATCAGGGAAACATAACTGCTGTTTTAAATTCCTCATATTATTAAATACATATTTGGGACAATTTCCAACGATATTTTTAATGTCATTATCAGCCATCAATATGTTCCAGTTATTAAACAATGCATCCTGCACTGATTGTAAATTACCAGCATAAGGAAGCACAATAGTATCATTCTATCATTGTTATTCACTTTTGTTATAGGTCCTGTCATGGAATAGTGTGGTTTACCTCTATCTTTCCTAGACTTAAGTGCTCTATTACAAACACTATCTACCAAATGCTGCTCATAACCCCTCTCTAGAAAATTGTTCTTAAGTATACCTAGTTCATGATGGAACTTGGCATCATCCGAACATAAACGGGATAGTCTCAAAGACTGTCCTTTCACAATGTTCAAGAAAGTTCTAGCATGGTGCATGCTATCTTTTATAGCATTCCTTTCTAAAAATTGTACTTTTTAATGTGCCCTCTTCCTTATATATGGTCGTATCTAGGAAATCTATTCTATCCATGGAGGAAACCATGGTGAACTTCAAAAAGCTATTCAAACCATTCACATGATATAGGTGGACAAGATAGTATGGCCTCTCTCTCCCAAGCTGCCAACACCAAATTGGCATATGAGTTGCTCCAGTCTTTTGTTTATATATCTTATCGAGAAAAATGAAAAAATTGATCTCTAATACTAATTCTAATAGCAGAGCTAGAAAATCTGCATCTGCCTCTTCAAATATATCATACATTATTCTCTTAACCCAGTCAATGCCAACATCATTTGGAATGCAGGTGAAGAGTGATGTCACATCCATTGTAACCAACCATAATATTTCCACATCACTGTTATTACTAACAAATGCATACAAATCTCTCAAAAAATGTGCTGTGTCTTTCAATACATAATTGAACTGAGATAAAATAGATTTCAATCTATAATCTAAATAAATGGGAAATGGAGGAAAAATATTCAAATAGATCCTTAGTCATGATTCCAAGTGATAGACAATCATATATTGTGTCTCGTACATTAATACAACATAGTTCAACCATATCTAAAGAACTCAATTCATAGTCAGTAACATAGATGTGACATAATAGTCTCTATTCAATACTATTGTCGGCAGGTCGTATTACTATATTAGAATTGTTCTTCAAAGAGAGAATGGCATCATGCTGTAACTTGTCATTGATAGAAAAACCATTATATAAGTTATGTCCAAGTCCCTGGTATAAATCATTCTCTACTGCTCGCATAAACAGTTCCAAATTGGACACTAACTTAGGATTGATGGTACTTTTCCTTTTAAAAGGCAAAACAGTCACGTCAATATTGTCTTTAAACAACAATTTAAGGTTGACATTCCTAGCAAAAAGTCTAATAGCTAGAATATAGTCACTCATACCTGCTTTCATGTTAGGTATATAGGACAATCCTTTCTCTAGAAATATTCCATACTAACGACTCAAATGATTCTTCTGTTTGTAGTAGACCTGCCTGTCTGGTCTGTTGTCCATCCTCTTGGCTCCCATTTCTATATCCATATTGGATTGGTAACGGAACAAGTGGAAAATCCTCTTGTTCCGCCGGTCTCAGCTTGTCCAACTGAATTTGGCGTGGAACCAGATGATGATGTTATGCAAATTACTGACGTCGATAAGGAAATACATACGAAGCAAATAAAGAGAGATTTAGAGAATAACATGTTTAAGCATAAACGGCTACAATGCCAACGGCATCACATGGAAGCAAGCCTGCAACTCAAGGTAATTCCGAGAGGGCTTAGAATTCTAAATATGCCAACTTATGGCAGTATGTATCCGGACTTACTAGCACGTTGGCAAAAAATCAATATCCAAGCTAGTATGTCCTACATGCAGTTGCTCGTGGATTACTTTAAACCGAAGGAGCAGGAGCTCTTGGACACTTTGCTAGAACAACAGACCAAATTAGAGCATTTAATGGGAGTGGAATTGACGGATGTCTTTCTACAAGAAACTATCGACAAAGTTACAAGGTATGGGAACAATTTACTTAAGCATAAAAAGAGTAAATTGAATAGAGATCGTAAAGATTTTGAATCCAATCATGTATTTGTTTGGCCCAGAACAGTGACTACTTTAAACGCTGCTGGTAAGCAAGAGCAGCGTCCGGTCCCAGCAACGAACTCTATTTTCTAAGACTGTGTCTATGCCTGGTGATGATGTTTCGTCACTAGGGGGGAGATCAACAGTAGATATACGACAAGGTGTTGATGTCATTGTCAATGATAAAACTGACACTTTGATGGTAACGGAGAAGGTGAATGTAGCTCTGTCGAGTCCTAAATCCGTTACCTCGCTGTATTTTACACCAACAGAGGAGCGGTCTGCTCAATTGGTGTCGCTGGAAGCCCATAGTTCCAAGGTTGGAACAGTGGTTAGACGAAAAATTCAGTTGGACAAACTGAGACCGGCGGAACAAGAGGATTTTCCACTTGTTCCGTTACCAATACGTACGGGGAGGAAGAGGTCCACCAATATGGATATAGAAATGGGAGCCAAGAGGATGGACAACAGACCAGACAGGCAGGTCTACTACAAACAGAAGAATCATTTGAGTCGTTAGTATGGAATATCTCTGGTTTTTCCCTTGATGTCATGGAGAGAGCACTTTTAGAGAAAGGATTGTCCTATATACCTAACATGAAAGCAGGTATGAGTGACTATATTCTAGCTATTAGACTTTTTGCTAGGAATGTTAACCTTAAATTGTTGTTTAAAGACAATAAAGACGTGACTGTTTTGCCTTTTAAGAGGAAGAGTACCATCAATCCCAAGTTAATATCCAACTTGGAACTGTTTACGCAAGCAGTAGAGAATGATTTATACCAGGGACTTGGACATAATCTATATGATGGTTTCTCTATTAATGATAAGCTACAGCACGATGCCATTCTTTCTTTAAAGAACAATTCCAATATAGTGATACGACCTGCTGACAAGGGCGGACGAATAGTAGTATTGAATAGAGACTATTATGTCACATCTATGCTGCGCTTGCTTGATACGACTGACTATGAATTGAGTTCTTTAGATATGGTTGAACTATGTTGTATTAATATACGAGACACAATACATGATTGTCTATCACTTGGAATTATGACCAAGGATCTATTTGAATTTTTTCAGGTAGATTACCCAGTCATACCACGCATTAACGGTTTGCCGAAAATACACAAGCAGGCATTTTTTCCTCCATTTCGACCGATTGTGGCAGGTGAAGGGTGGATGACCCAACCAATTTCCATTTATTTAGATTATAGATTGAAATCTATTTTATCTCAGTTTGATTATGTATTGAAAGACACAGCACATTTTTTGAGAGATTTGTATGCATTTGTTAGTAATAACAGTGATGTGGAAATATTATGGTTGGTTACAATGGATGTGACATCACTCTTCACCTGCATTCCAAATGATGTTGGCATTGACTGGGTTAAGAGAATAATGTATGATATATTTGAAGAGGCAGATGCGGATTTTCTAGCTCTGCTATTAGAATTAGTATTAGAGAACAATTTTTTCATTTTTCTCGATAAGATATATAAACAAAAGACTGGAGTGGCCATGGGTACGAGCTGCGCCAACTCATATGCCAATTTGGTGTTGGCAGCTTGGGAGAGAGAGGCCATACTATCTTGTCCACACGTGGTGTTTTACCGTCGGTTTGTGGACGACCTCTTTCTCCTGTGGCGCGGCTCTGCCCAGGAACTAGAAGCATTCCTATATCATGTGAATGGTTTGAATAGTTTCCTGAAGTTTACCATGGTTTCTTCCATGGAGAGAATAGATTTTTTAGATACGACCATATATAAAGAGCAGGGTACATTAAAAACTACAATTTATAGAAAGGAATGCTATAAAGCTTCCTATCTGGCCCCAGATAGCATGCATCATGCTGGAACTTTTATGAATATAGTGAAAGGACAATCATTGAGATTGTCCCGTTTATGTTCAGATGATGCTAAATTCCATCATGAACTTGGTATACTTAAGAATAATTTTCTAGAGAGGGGTTATGAGCAGCATTTGTTAGATAGAGTTTGTGATAGAGCAGTCAAGTTTAGGAAAGATAGAGGTAAACCACACTATTCCATGACAGGACCTATAACAAAAGTGAATAATAATGATAGAATGATAGGGCAATTGCCTATTGTGCTTCCTTATGCTGGTAATTTACAATCAGTGCAGGATGCTCTACTTAATAATTGGAACATATTGATGGCTAACAATGACATTAAAAATATTGTTGGAAATTGTCCCAAATATGTATTTAATAACATGAAGAACTTAAAACAGCAGTTATGCTTCCCTGATTTATGTGTGTCCAATAGGATAATGGCATCGAATGTTGAATTTGGTACCAAGAGATGTAATCATTGTGCCTATTGTAATAGCATTGACCCTTCTAGATTCTTCAGAAACCCCAATGATGGGAGGTTATGGGAACTAAGATGTCGTGCGGACTGCAGCACCAGGGATCTGGTGTATGTTGCCCATTGTACCACATGCTTTGTTTTTTATGTGGGCAAGACCAACCGGTCTCTTCGCGAGCGGGTCCGTGACCATCTTTATTGTTTCAATAGGTTAGATCCCTGCAGTGCTATAGCGAAACATATGCTCAACCATGTTGGGCACTGTTTTTTGTTTCAAGTGTTATATACACTGCACTACAGCCTGAGGGGTGGGGACAAAGTAAATTTGACTGAGTTGTCTGAAGTAGAATGGATCCTTAGATTAGGATCCCATCGTGGAAGGGGGTTGAATGAACAGGTACCTCTTAAACCGGTGCTTAAGGCCAGAAGTATTAAGTAGCACACTTTAGTATAGCATTCTGCTGTTAAGTTCTTTCACTTTATATGTGTGATTTATATGTAATATTATATATACATGCATTTATACTATATTATTATTTGATATATGAGATAATCATAATTTATTTAGACAATGTTTTGCTTTATTTGTTGCAGACTGTTTTTGTTTCATGGTGAGACTTCCGCTGAAGTAACACTTCATATGATTGATTCTTGGTATGTGAGGTACTTATTTAGATTGCGAATAAATGTGTAGATACTGCTTTAGATAGAGCATGTTGTTTTAGACAGGATATGATGTTTTACTGTCAGTAGGATGTGACGTTTTTTAAATGTTATACTATATAATTGTTCTAATGAATGCAGTTGAATTGAAATGTCTGATGAAGCGGTGAACATTCTTTTTATTAAACCGGTTGCATCTATTTTAAATAACGTGTTCTGTGGATTTTGTCACTGGACTGATTTGAAAAGATTGCATTACGACCATCGGGCTGGACTTTTGTTATATTTCTTCATTTCTGCTTGTGTCGGGTGATTGCTGGCTATTTTTTTGTTTTATATATATATATATATATATATATATATATATATATATATATGGGTCCCCTTCAAAACATGTAAAACCCATAACATCTAATTTCATAAACATTGAGACCAGAACATCTAAAACCCAAAACATCTAAAACCCATAACATCGAATTTCATAACATCTAATACTACAAATCACATGAAAATAACACCCCCTCCACATATATTGACACTAAACTACTAAACACACTTTTTACTACATTTCTGCAGGGGGGGCTTTATACAGTGGGGTTAGGAAATTAACTTTTTCCCACGGTAGTGCAATCTTGTAGTTGATATATTTAATCTACAGGGGTGTGGGGGGCAGAACCCCCCACATGGGAGGTGCAGGGGGGCTTGCCCTCCTGCAGAAATGTAGTGAAAAGTGAAGTGTGTTTGGTAGTTTGGTGTCGTTGTATGTGGAGGGGATATTATTTTCTTGTGATTTGTAGTGTTAGATGTTATGAAATTCAATGTTATGGGTTTTATTGTTCTCGTCTTAATGTTATGAAATTAGATGATATGGGTTTTAGATGTTTTGAAGTAGACCTAGATATATATATATATAAGAGAGAGGTATAGATATAGCTATAGATATATATAAGCAGCATGCCTCTATCTGAAAATGGCAGTCACCTTCTCAATACTGTCTGATGTTATACTGAGACAAAAGAGAAAGAACAAATAGGAATGAGTAACATATAGTTTCATAGGTTTATAGGTATGTATTCGGCTAACAATCACTAGGGCCCTTATAAGCCTAGCCTTGGAACCCACAAATTTGATTTATATAGGGGGTAATTTACTGACTGCCTCTATCCATCAGAGACATAGGAGCCAGACTAGTGGTGAATTTCTGATTACCCATCCATTGGTCCAAGATGAACTTAAATAGTGATGGGGGGACGGACTCTGCTTCACATGGATGGAGAGCCTGTTCCAGAAAATGGGAACACTCTGAGAAAATATATCTGTCTCTCTGACATATCCTATTTATGTCGCAAGCAAAATGTAGGTCTTTTAATCTAGTAGCTCTGATGCTGTTTGTCTTGTGGTGAAAATGGTTCATCAAAACATGCTCTAGGGATGCCTTATATACTAGGCAAAGATCGCCTTTCAGAAGTCAGTATGAAACAAGTAAAGGGACAGGATTGTGAATGTATCAGCAAGGGACATTTTTTTAACTTGTTCCTGTCAGACATGTTTATACATGTCTGATGAAAAAACAATGAATGAATAATGATCTGAGTAATTTATTCTAACTTGTTGCTTCTGGACAGTACACTATCCCTAAACAAGATATATTATAATTCTGGGCATACCTCTTAGGTTTAATTGTGAAGAAAAAAGCACCCGCCCACTCAGAAGTTACAGCCCCTTTGTTGACCACATTCACTCAGTCATCTGATTATGATGATAAATAATGACCACAGTAAAGGATTCCAACTTTTTTAAAACATAAATCATATTAGTCCTGCAAAATTAGAATAATAAGCAAATGACAGCAACGTCAGGCATTTTCATCCATAGACAGCCCCAGTAACTAGCAATTAAAGCTACCTTACTGTCTATGTACATATCAGATGACCAACTGTAAAAAAATAAAACAAGGCCTGCGTTAAAGTACTTCATCTCCATTTTATACAGGTACATAGTTGCTAGCCAGCCACAGTAAAGTAATCCACATTAGCTCTGCAAAGCCATTTACTATTACATATTTGTAATCCAGGGTTAAACATGTACCTCACACTACCATGAGTTATACCCTCCTCTGCTCTTTCCACTGCATTCATCACATTCACTTCAGTATTTAAAGTTTATAGGGTTTCTACTCCTAACTATCCTACAATGTAGATTATTTGTGAGAAGGTGAAGAAAGTCTACAAAGTGAGTGGCCAGACATAAAGCACCTCTCCCATACAGTGACATCATGCCTACTTTGAACAGGGGCTTTACAGGCCATTTATATACTGAATTTCTTTACTTAAAAATATTGAATACATGTCAGACAAGCATCTATAGCTGAATGCTGCCCTAAGCAGCCACCTAGTTTACCTGGTGGTAAGGCCGGCCATGGAACACAGTAGTCAATTCCTTACCACAATGCATACCTCACAGTGTTTTATCACACATTCATTAAACAGTTTTGGTACTCTGTATAACTGTCTTTGAATCATGGCAGCGCTTTTATTCATGAGGTATTATTTTTATTAATTGAATCTTACTTTGGTGAACTCATTTTAACAGACAAGTTTTTTAATGACTCTCTGCTTTCACAAAGTTATGGAAGAAATGATGTTTTCCAGTTTAACATTTTATTAAAAATAAGAGTTTTCCTCTGTGTATGCATGAGGAGAGGGTTGAGGGTGAGTGCATAAAAGGTGTGCATGAATATGTGTGTGTGTGTGTGTGTGTGTGTGTGTGTGTGTGTGTGTGTGTGTGTGTGTGTGTGTGTGTGTCTGTGTGCGTTTGTGTGCGTGTGTGTATGTGTGTGTGATCATGTGTGTGACTGAATGCATGTGTTGTGGTTTCAGAATATGTGTACAAGTGTGTGTGTGTGTGTGTGTGTGTGTGTGTGTGTGTGTGTGTGTGTGTGTGTGTGTGTGTGTGTGTGTGTGTGTGTGTGTGTGTGTGTGTGTGTGTGTGTGTGTGTGTGTGTGTATGGTAGGTGGATTCTCTAATTCACCAAAAAACAATCTTCTTTTTTGCTTTCACACACCATGCTAGTTTCCTGAAGTAAGTTTTGGCCAGACTTGGTTTGGTGAAATGGCAAGCTGCTTACTGTAATATATTACTTCTGAAGTACCACTGTGTTGCTCTCTCTGTGTAACATATTACTTCTGAAGTACCACTGTGTAGCTCTCTCTGTAACATATTACTTCTGAAGTACCACTGTGTAGCTGTCGCTGTGTAACATATTACTTCTAAAGTACCACTTTGTAGCTCTCTCTGTGTAACATATTACTTCTAAAGTACCACTGTGCAGCTCTCTCTGTGCAACATATTACTTCTAAAGTACTACTGTGTAGCTCTCACTGTGTAACATATTACTTCTAAAGTACCACTGTGTAGCTCTCGCTGTGTAACATATTACTTCTAAAGTACACCTGTGTGGCTCTCTGTGTGTAATATATTGCTCCTAAAGTACCCCTGTGTAGCTATCTCTGTGTAACATATTACTTCTAAAGTACCACTGTGTAGCTCTCTCTGTGTAACATATTACTTCTATAGTACCACTATGTAGCTCTGTGTAACATATTACTTCTAAAGTTTCACTGTGTAGCTTTCTCTGTGTTGCGTATAGTATAAGCTGCAGTACACTAATGCACCATTTAAACTATTAGCTGAAATCACTGCATACGACATGTACACTGACATAAGCATTTTGAAAATAATTTGTTTATTTTACACAATGAGATGCACTGCAGTAAAAATAAAAAAATAAAAGCCTTGCAAATTTACCAGACTTTTATTTTGTTAAGTTATAGACTTTGTCAAAAGGATTTTTTCCATAATATCTAACTTCATTGTTTCTGTCATTTCAGGAGGTTTATCTTTTTTCAGTATTGAAAATGAATGCTGTTCAGAAGCATGCACTCTCTGCAGTGGTGTACTGTACTTGTGGGACTATATTCTGTCAGCTGGTGAACAGTCCCTCAAATTTTGGCTGTATCCCTGCTGTAGTTTATCTATTACTAATGTATCATTAGACAAAAAGACAGTATTTCTTATTACAGTTACAAAAATACGGTTTAAATGGAAATGTGATGGCATTTTCATTTAATCTTTCTTAAGGTCTTAGGATCACAGGAGGTTACTAGGCTAATGGCTCCAGAGCCCTTACAAGCCTAGCCATGTTCAATCCATGATCCCAAGGGTGTCTGGTTAAAGTACCTATTGCCCCTGTCTGAGAGGGACACAGGTGGAACCCCCATAGAGAATTTCCAGTTACCCATCCAATCGTTTAAATTACTCTTAAATAGGGCCGATGAGGGGTTTTGTTTAACATGAATAGGAAGCTTGTTCCAAAAGAGGGGCAACCTCTGTGAGGCAAATATGTCTCTCTAGCAAGTTCTGCTGATATCACATACCAGGTTAAGGTCCTTTGAGTGAGTGACCCATGTGCCATTTGACTTGTGAATATGCAGCATTTATATGCAAGGCACAGGTTAGCTCTGAGCAGTCTGTACGACACAGAATAAAGTGACAATGATTTCAATCTGTCCACATAAGACAGATCTTGAAGACCCTGAATTTTCTTTCTAAGGAAACTTTGTGGTCTTTCCAATTGCTGCAGGTGTTTGGAAATGAACATACCAAAGGAAGCAGTGTACTCTGTTATTTGCCTGATGAGGGAAGAGTACAGGGGGGGTTATAACCTCCTTTTTTTCTGGAGGCAATGCCCTTACTTATGAGATGAGCAATAGAAAATGCCCTTCTTACCACTGTGAGGACATGGAGATTGATGTTAAGGTTGCTGTCAACCTGTGTGTCCAGATCTCTCACTACTGACTGTGTGTTTAGGGTACTGCTCTTGATGTGGTAGTTTGCAGGAACATCACCCTTGCTGAAGGGAATGATAATGCATTTTTTGCATTAAGTTTAAGACCGTGACTTTGGCACCAGTCATTAGTCTGCATAAGACCTTTTTGCAGGATGTTGACATTGCTAGAAGTTTCAGTGATTGCTCCCAGTTTGCAGTCATTAGAACACTTTACCAGCCACAGTCCTTTAGCTTTAGCCTGTACTTTGGAGAAGTAGATTTTGAAGAGTAGAAGTCCTGGAACCAATCCCTGTGGAACACCACTGGTTATGGGTCTGCTGGAGGAGATGGAGTCCCCTATATTGATCGTATGAGTTCTATCAGTGAGCCTGTTTGCAACCCACCTGACAATATATGGGGTGATACTCAGCTGGGTGAGCTTATCAATGATGCCTGAGTGGAGGATTGTGTCATAGGCCTTGGGCTAAGTCTAAGTAGGCCATATGCACAGATTTGCCCTCGTCAGGGGCTTTGGTAAATGTCTTGAAGAAGTCCACCAAGTTTAATATGTGTGATCTCCCCCTTGACAAAGCCAGACTGGGTTGGGCCGAGTGTTTGGAGATTTCCTATATCTTTTTTAAGGTCTATAATTATTCTTTCCATGGCCTTGCAGATAAGGCTGGTCAGGCTAATGGGTCTATAGTACCCAGAGTCCGTGGATGCACCCTCATTGTGCAAAGGGATGACAGTAGCCATTTTCCATTCTGATGGAATGAAGCCAGTGCTTAGGCTGTGTTTGAAAAGCGTGACCAATGGTGATGCTAATTCCTGTTTTAACCCATGTTGAACACAACCCTGGATGTTGTCTGGTCCCACAGAGGCTGTGTTTCTGGCCTTGGAGAGGGCATTTAAGACCTGCTTCTCAGAGATACTAGGTGGGGGGACAGGTGTTAGGGATGCTTTGGGGTATATGTGGCGGGGACAGGGGGACTGCTATATCTGCATGTTCTATATATGTAGTACCATTAACTATGAGTTCAGCACCAATTTGGGCCTTACTTTTCAGGTTACAGGTGTAACTAAAGAATGCCCTGTGGTTATCCTTATTTGGATTTATAGTTAGCTTTGGAGGACTTCACTAGAAGTCTTATTTGCTTGTTTAATTTGAGGGGGGAGTGTTTCCAGTTTTGAGACCATTCCTTCCTACTGTTAGACAGCAATTTCTTTCTCCTATTGTACAACCTATTAATGGCAGTTGTCCACCAGACAAGTTTGTTTTTCCTTGAAGATATTGCTTTGGTTCTATCCGGTATGACAGAGTCAATACAATTGTACAGGTGCTTATATAAAGCATTGGTGTATAACTCAGCATAGGTGTCTGTTCCATCAGTGGGGGAGGGGCTATGAAGGTATGCTGTCATGTAAGAGGTTGGAATTAGCCTTGGAGAAGTTTTTTAGTCTGGTTGTTGCTAAGGGGGTGGGGGGTCTTGTGTTATAGTTACTTCTAGACAGACTGACTTGTGGTCAGATCCCACTAGGGATGGCCACACACTGGGGGTGGTGCAGCAGCCCCCATGTTGGTGAGCACCAGGTCCAGGATGTTTGAGCCCCTTGTAGGTGTGTCAACCAGCTGGTCCAGGGCATTGGAGTTAACTAAGTCCAAGAATCTTTTGGCAAGTGAGTTAGAACACTTATAATTTACCTAGTCTATGGACAAGTAAATAAAGTCACCTAGAACCAGGGTGTTTGGTTGTATCTTGATTGATTCAAGTAGATCCAAGTAGGCTGAGTGGATGTCCTGATTTATGGAGGGGGTCCTATAACTGGCAATGACTTGAAGAGGGGTTTTACTTGCAGTCAGTTGCACCTGAACTAATTCAAGAAAATTGTGCTGTTTAACCAATCTAGAGGTGTATTTATCTTTAATAAATATTGATACACCTCCTCCTTTCATTCTCACACCTTCAATTTGTGGTCTAAACATGTGGAAGGAAATGTAACCCGGTATAGCTGGGGTGCTCTCCGTAGCCTTTAACCAGGTCTTAGTGACTGCAGAAATGTCAGCATCTTCCAGGGTGAGTACTGCTTCCAGTGAGTGCAGTTTCTGGTTTAGACTTCTAGTGTTTAGAAGCATAGCACTCAGGTTGCTTTTAGAGGGTATTTTTCATCAGGAATTTTGTTTTTGTATCTTTGCCTAAAAAGGCACTATAAGGATGGCAAGAGCCTTAGCCAGTAACCGAAATCCCAGGGGTGACAGCTGAAGACTGTCTCTTGTCCGGTCAGGATAAAACAGACAAGCAGTTGTGGATTCAGTTCAAGCAGCTTTATTATACACAAACACATCAGGAATGAGGCTTTGTAACTTAAGCTTAAATAAACTTATAAACAGACTGACTACTACACTCATACATTTTAACACTCTGGCTGTTCTCTCAAAAGGCATGGCTGCCTGCACGTGCTCTGTATTTATATGCACGTGCTTGCATCTGGTAATGCTTCTTAAAGGTACATACACACGCTCTGTTATACATCCTCCCTCTTTGAGAAATAGATCATATACCAAATGACAGTATTCAATGACATGAAATTACACAGAAATGATATTTTGACATGCAGTTATATAGAACTAATTCTTTGACATGCAATCATACAAAATCAGACACATAAAACAATCATATTCAGGTTGCTGTGCTTTTTACACTAGGTCTAGAAATACGGCCTGCTTATGTAACATAAAAGTCAGAATTGTATCTAGCAATGGGGACTGTCTTCAAGGAATGCTGAACTTTGGGAACAACTGGGACATCATTAGGAATGGGAATGGATACTGAGACATGTTCTTCAGTATGAACATTGTCAGGGTTGCTCTGAGATCTAGAGTCTGTATCACAGGTATGATGCTGAGATATCATTTCTGATACAGGAAGAAGATTTCTGCAATCTCTCCTGTATTCTATACTCTCTGATTCCACTAAGTAGGATCTTGACTCGGCACATATACCTCTCACTTGACCAATTTGATCAAAGCCTTTTGCCATTTGCATCCTCACTGTTTCTCTGTTCAATGGATGAAGAAATCTTCTCATTTTATCATAGTTGGACTTCTGAAAGGAAAGCTTCTTAAAAAGTTGGGCTCTGATTGCTCTGTTGTTTTTAGTATTAGGCACCAACAAACTAGAACTGACAGGCAAGGTTGTTCTGGTTTGCCTAGATAGAAGTCTCTGAGCAGATGAGCCAAGTAGGTTGTCACCAGGTATATTTCTGAGATTAAGTCATTTCAAGAAGATATTGGTATTGTCACGCTTTGACCTCTCTAGTAATTGCTTTGCACTCTGTACTGCACATTCAGCAAGGCCATTTGACTGTGGGTGTTCAGGACTACTTGTAACATGGATAAAGTCCGACTGTTTTGCAAATCTAAAACATTTGACTGTTAAACTTGGTACTGTTGTCAGACATAACTTTGTGTGGACTACTATGGACTGAGAAATGATGTTTCATTTTAGTGATAACAGCACTGGATGTTAGGTTAGATAGCAAATCAATCTCAAACCAGTTTGAATAAGAGTCTATCAACAGTAAGTAATGCTGATTGTTCCAGTCAAATATGTCAGTGGCTATTGTTGTCCAAGGGAGTTCAGGAATTTGGCTTAGCTGAAGTGGCTCTTTTTGCAAATGCAGTTTAGTACTGTTGCATACTGAACAAGAGGAAAGCACTTTATCAATGTCTTTTGATAGAGAAGACCAGAATACTAGTCCTCTCATCCTTTTTTTGGTAGAATCAGAACCTGAGTGGCCACAATGCAAAATCTGGATGTACTCATGTTGTAAGGAAGTAGGAACAACAACTTTGTTACCTTTGAAAATGATATCATCTTCCATCAGCATCTCATCTCTGTATGGATGGTACTTCTGTCGGTACACGGGATTGCTTTGATGGCCATCCTACATTAATGAAGTGGTTGAGCTTTTGCAAAATAGGATCAGTCTTTGTATGATCTCTCAGCTCATCAAGTCTTGTGGTAGAAAAATTATGCACTTCCGTGATGTCAAAGTCAAAATTCTCTGCATGAAGCTGTGCCATTGTATTTCTGGATGATCTGGATAAGGTATCAGCCAGATAAAGAAGTTTACCATTTGTATAGACCATTTTGAAATTGTACTTTTGTAATCTGAGCATCATTCCTTGTAGTCTTGCTGGAGTTGAATGCATAGGCTTCTTTAAAAAAAAAACGACTAGAGGTTAATTATCAGTTTCGATTTGGATAGCTCAGTCATAAATATAATCATGGAACTTCGAACATGCAAACACAATTGCCAAAAGTTCCTTCTCAATTTGAGCATACTGCATTTCAGTTTGGGTAAGAGTTCTAGATGTGTAGGCAACTGGTCTGCCCTCTTGAAGAATAACTGCACCAAGACCGTACTTTGAAGCATCACAGGAAAGAATTACGGGTTTGTGGACATCATAGTATCTCAATGTAGGAGGGTTGGCAATTTGTGGTTTGAGGTTATCAAATGCTCTCTGGTGTTGTTCTTACCATGACCAGGCAACATTTTTGGTATCAGCTCTCTTAAAGGTGCTAATAATTCACTAAAATCAGGGATAAAATCAGGGATAAATTTGCCCAAATAGTTAACCATACCAGGAAAACACTAAAGCTTGGACATTGTCTGGGGTTGGCATCTCAAGAATGGCTGCTTGTTTAGAAGGGGCTGTTCATAAGCCTGTACTGGTAAATAAATGGCCTACATAAGTAACTTCTGGTAATCTGAATTTACACTTCAGAGGACTGAGCTTTAAATTCACTTCACACACTCTGTCCAGAACTTTCCTGAGGTTTCTATCATGCTCTGCTTCACCATTGCCTCCAACCAGTAAATCATCAACTATTATAGCACTTGATAGCTCAAAAAAATTTGCTCCATTGCATGATGAAAGACTTCACTGGCAGAATTTATTCCAAAAGGCATCCCGAGGAATCTGCATCTACCAAATAGGGTACTGAATATAGTCAGTAGTGAAGATTTGTGATCAAGCATTACTTGCCAGAATGAACTCTTTGCATCTAAGACAGAAAAAACAGTGGCATTTGGCATGAGGGCAGCAATCTCATCAACTGTACGCATAGGATGATGAGGTCTCTTTAAGGCCTTCTTCAAGTTTCTTGGGTCAATGCATATTCTGATTTCATCTAACTTGTTCTTATGAGCTGCTACCATGGAAGACACACACTCAGTTGGTTCTGTGACTGGACAAATCACATCTTGCTGCACCATTTTATCTAACTGGACCTTGATTTTGTCCTGAATAGCTACTGGAACTCTCCTTGCTGGTCTGACCACTGGACTGACTTCTGGGTCTACTTTCATGGAGTACACAACTGGACGTTTGCTTAGCTTGTAGTTAAACACTTCAGCATACTTTGAGAAAATAGCATCAGTAAAGCTGGAACTGGGACATGTGCTTACATAATGTACTTCTTTGGTAAAAGAAAGCAGTTTCATTCTCAAGCTGTCTCTTAGACCTAATAATGACTGCATAGGTCTTCTGACTGCATAAAATTGCAAGATGTAACTGTTTCCCATACAAATAGCATGAAAGCACTACTGAGCCTTCGGTTTGAATCTCTTCACCTCCATAAGCAACAAGCTTCACTCAATTGGCCAAATTAAGATGCTCACCAGCTCTCACTCTATAGGTTCATAGGTTCACAGGTTCATACTAGGCTATCTGCCCTGGGGCAATTATAAGCCTAGCCCGATTCTGTATGGCTTACGCCACCCCTTGATTTGAGTATACTGTGCCTTTTTAAGGTTTAGTTTACTGTGCCTCTGTCTAATAGTGACACGGGAGTAATCCCTGGGACAAACCTATGATCCCCCATCCACTTATCGAGATTCTTCTTGAAGAGATTCAGTGAGGTGCTCTGCCTCACATGAACTGGAATTCTATTCCAGAGCGAAGGGAGCCTCTGGGTTATGAACCTGTCCCTCCAGCAAGTTCTATTTATTTCTGTGCTGAGGTTCAAGTCCCTCGATCGTGTGGCTCTTAGGGATTTAGATTTACTGAGGTGGAGCATGTCCATTAATTCTGGTTTTGACATAGCTTTGTATGTCAGGCATAGATCGCCTCGAAGTAGGCGGTATGCAACTGAGTAGAGCTGGAGTTTTTTTAACCGAGCAGCATATGGCATCTGTTTGAGACCCTTAATCCTCTTGGTGAGATACTTTTAGGGTCTTTCTAATTGCTGCAGGTGTCGGGTAAGGTACACCCCAAAAGGGGCATTGTATTCTATGATAGGCCTGATGAGGGATGAATAAAGGGGCACGATTACCTCTCTTGATCTAGATGTGAAACCCTTCGTGATGAGGTGGGCTATGTAGAAGGTCTTTCTAACCACTTTGGCAATGTGATTTTCAAAGGAGAGATTGCTATCAACTTGGGTCCCCAGGTCCCTAATAATTTTCTCTGTACTTAATGGGTTTCCGCCTATGTGGTAATTTGTGGGCACATTGTTTTTGCCAAAGGGTATGACTATACATTTTTTGGCATTTAGCTTTAAACCATGGTGCTGGCACCAGTTATCTGTCTCTGTGAGACCTTTTTGAAGGATGTTTGTGTCAGCTGGAGAGTTGATTATGGAGCCCAGTTTGCAGTCGTCTGCGAACTTGGTGAGCCATAGTCCTCCCACGTTTGCCTGTACCTCGGAAAAGTATATACCGAACAAGAGTGGTCCCAGGACAGAACCCTGTGGGATGCCCCTTGTGACCGGTTTCGAGTCTGACATGGCTCCAGCAACTCTCACTCTGTGGGTTCTGTCTTTGAGCCAGTTTGCGACCCATCTTGTGACCTAGGGGTTTATATTTAAGCTGGATAGCTTATCTATGATGCCCGAGTGGGGTATTGTGTCAAATGCCTTTGCAAGGTCCAGATAGGCTGTGTGGACTACCTTCCCTTCATCTATGGCTTTGGTGACTGTTTCAAAGAAGTCAACCAGGTTCAAAAGGCAGGATCTGCCCTTGACAAAGCCGAACTGGGTAGGATCTAGTGTCTGTAGGTCCCCAATGTCTTTGTTTATGAGCTCCATGATGTTCCTCTCCATAGCCTTGCAGACTAAGCTAGTCAGGCTTATGGGGCCATAGTTTCCAGGGTCTGTAGAGGCTCCACCTTTGTGGAGTAGGACCACTGTTGCTGTACGTCATTCTGTGGGCACATATCCTGTAGTGAGGCTGAGATTGTATAGCTGTTTTATTTGAGGGAATAGTTCCTCTTGTAGTTCATGTAGGACGTAACCTGGGACGCCATCTGGTCCCATGGAAGCAGTGTTTTTTGCTTTGGAGAGGGCAGCCTTAACCTGAGCATCCGAGATGTTTGGGAGGCAGCCCTCTGCCGGGATAGATACTTGCTCTTTTGGGGGGGAGCGGGTGGAGAAGTTTGCACTGAACCTGTCTGCCAGGATATTGGCGATGTCTGTGGGTTCAGTGTATTTTTTGTCGTTTAGAATCAACTCAGAACAAGTCTGGGAGTTGCATCCCAGGTTTCTAACATAACTGAAAAAAGCCTTATGATTGTCTTTGGTGTTCTGTGCAATTTTTGTCTCGAAGCTGGCCTTGGAGGATTTTATGAGGGATCGTAATTTTTTGCTAGTACTGATCAGAGATGCCTTCCTATTAGGGATTTTGCTCTATCATGTAGTAGCTTCCTCCTTCTGTTGTACAGTTTATTTATGGCAGGGGTCCACCAGATTGGATGCCTGCCTTTGGATGATTGGTCTTGGTTTTGTTTGGGATAGCATGATCCATGCATTCCTGGAGATGTCCGTAGAATGCATTTATATAGGATTCTGCAGTTTGGGCTGTAGTTTCCACTGGCCCTGGGGCCTTGAAGGATTCCACTTGGCTGTTGAGAAGTGAGAAGTTCGCTTTTGAGAAGTTTTTCACTGTGGTTTTCTGGGCTGGGGTGGGGTCGGGATGTGGACATCCAGTGAAATTAATTTATGGTCTGATCTTACCAATGAGGGATATACTTCTGGTGTGGAGCATAGAGTCCCCATGTTGGTAATGATCAGGTCTAGTATGTTGTCCCCTCTTGTGGGAGTGGTGACTAGTTGTTCTATAGCATTTGAGTTTATAATTTCCAGGAATCTTTGGGCTAAGGTGCTGGGGCTTGAGTAGTGCTTCCAGTCAATGTTTGGGTAGTTGAAGTCGCCCAATATAATGGTGTTCGGAGAGATCTTCATGTTCTCCAATGTTTTCAGAAAAGCCGAATGGGATTCCTGACTTTGAGAGGGTGGTCTGTAGGATGCTATAAACTGAAAAGCAGTCTTGCCCACTGTTAGTTGCACATGGATGGTCTCTGATACTGTGCAATGCCACTAACCTGGAGGTGTGGATATCCTTGATAAATATGGAAACTCCCCTCCTTTTGTGGTTCGGTCCGGGTTTTGGGGCGAAAAGCATGATATGAGGTATAGCCTGGTAGTGCTGGGGTGCTCTCTGGAGCCTTGAACCAGGTTTCTGCCACTGCACAGATATCGATGTTCTCCATACTGAGGAGAGCTTGAAAAGTGCATCTTGAGGTTAAGACTTCTGGCATTTAGCAGCATTACCCTTAGTTTCTTGTTCCTTGTGCTGTCTATGGGGGTGGGTTTGACTTTTGATCCTTGCCTAAAAAGGCACTATGGGGTGGCAAGATCCTTTGCCAATATCCGAAAGCCCAGTGGTGACAGGTGCAAGCCGTCCCTAGTGAAGCAACGTGGCTTGTCGAGCATGTCGTTCCAGGCTGACAGACACTGGATCCCTTTGACAGACACCAAAATTTTAGCCAATTGTTAAAATCAATCATTTTGTCTTTGTACTGTGGCATCATTCTAGGTGAGGGTAAGATGCTGCTCAAGGTCAGGGTCATACCAGCCTGGGCTACATGATCAGAGAGCTCTTCTATGTCTCTTTTCATGTAGTCCAGGGAGGTACGTCTCAGGTCATTCACACCAGCATGTACAATGACTGAGTCATATTTGTATTTGCTTTGGAGTGACCTGAGTGCTTGCGTTATGTGTCGGATCCTAGCACCCGACAGGCAGCTCACTGTGACCTTCTCTTTATTCAGCCTGGTGAGCGGAACGTCAGTGTGTCTGACAATAGAGTCACCTATAACAAGAGTATCAGGTGTGTTATTCAGCCTTAAGGGCTGTGGCTGCTTGGCACACTGACTTTGTGGGTTATGTGTTGTGTGTGTTTTGTTTTGAGGTAGCATTTGCTTGGATGTCTGCTTTGGAGGTCTCTGTTGCTTAGGTAGATTTTTATTTAGAGCCTCCGAGTATGTTTTTGTGTATTTATGTGTTTGGTTCGCTGATGTGGTGGGACTATGTGATACTGGAATTGTGTTGTGTGAGGTTACCTTCTCCTCCTGACTGGTTACACCAGTTTTGAGATGAGAGAGCTCAGCCTCCAGTTTGGCTAAATAGTTGCATCTCTCACATATATTTGAACCTGTTTGGAGGAGGAGAGGGTTGTCCGTGTACATGAGACAGTTGTAACATTGCCTCAAAATTCTCTGATTCACCAGCTGGACTGGAGAGGAAACCATTGACTGACCTTTGGACATGCTAGAGTAATAGGGAAACTGAATTTAAGATGGACCAATAGAGGACAGGGTAATCGTAGAGAGTATAAGAGTAAGTAGTGCTTATGGTTTAATAGTGCTAACTTGTAGGATTACTTAATTGGACCAGTGAAGGGCCTTAGAATGAGAATATGGTGTTTAAATTGAGAGATAGAGCAGTTCTAAGGGAAAAAGTGAAGAGCAGACTTTGTGGAGCCAAGAATAGTTTAAACCCAATTAGCGGCGCTGCCCGCTGTTGCGCTATGCACAAAAACACGCAAAACCACGCAAATGAGGGTTTTAAGAGAGGAAGATGAAGGAGTTTTGGAATTGACCCAAAATGGCCAATAAAACTACAGTTTCAAGTCAGTAACCACTCCCACAGGGGCAGGCAGGCTGCTCAATGTTTTTCACTGCCACTGATCAACAGAGAGACTTTCCTTTAGCCCAAGCAAAAAATGGCCTCACAGAAACTTACAAACAGGTCAAGAACAGCAAGCCTGTAACTGTACTTTTAAATCTCAGAAAAGTGGGAAAAAGCAAGATTTTTTGTTTTTTGTTTTTCAGAGATAGCAGAGGTTAACAAGTATCAACAAGTTATAATAGTGCAGTAAATGACCCCACACAAGAGTGCTAGGCCAAAGACAGATAAAATGCAAGTTTTGAGAAAAAAACGATTTTAAAAATAAGTGCAAACAGGAAATTCAGTAAACAGCTCTAGGTTGTGCTCTAAATACAGTTACTAATGCAGAAATCAAATTTAACAAGCCAGAAAATGCTCAAAATAGGCGGCTATGCAGAAAAACTTAGCAAATAAACAGAGGAAAAATACTTAAAGTCTAGAAAGTGGCTCCTTTCTTCTCTCAGCATTTTCTCCTCTTGGTGGTTGCTTCACCAACAGCCAACAAGCCTGAAAAGACGCCAAAACCATGAGGCAACCAGGTTTTAAGAGAGGAAGATGAAGGAGTTTTGGAATTGACCCAGAATGGCCAATAAAACTACAGTTTCAAGTCAGTAACCACTCCCACAGGGGCAGGCAGGCTGCTCAATGTTTTTCACTGCCACTGATCAACAGAGAGACTTTCCTTTAGCCCAAGCAAAAAATGGCCTCACAGAAACTTACAAACAGTTCAAGAACAGCAAGCCTGTAACTGAACTTTTTTAAATCTCAGAAAAGTGGGAAAAAGCAAGATTTTTTGTTTTTGTTTTTTCAGAGATAGCAGAGGTTAACAAGTATCAACAAGTTATAACAGTGCAGTAAATGACCCCACACAAGAGTGCTAGGCCAAAGACAGATAAAATGCAAGTTTTGAGAAAAACGATTTTAAAAATAAGTGCAAACAGGAAATTCAGTAAACAGCTCTAGGTTGTGCTCTAAATACAGTTACTAATGCAGAAATCAAATTTAACAAGCCAGAAAATGCTCAAAATATGCGGCTATGCAGAAAAACTTAGCAAATAAACAGAGGAAAAATACTTACAGTCTCAAAAGTGGCTCCTTTCTTCTCTCAGCGTTTTCTCCTCTTGGTGGGTGCTTCACCAACAGCCAACAAGCCTGAAAAGACGCCAAAACCATGAGGCAACCAGGTTTTAAGAGAGGAAGATGAAGGAGTTTTGGAATTGACCCAGAATGGCCAATAAAACTACAGTTTCAAGTCAGTAACCACTCCCACAGGGGCAGGCAGGCTGCTCAATGTTTGTCACTGCCACTGATCAACAGAGAGACTTTCCTTTAGCCCAAGCAAAAATGGCCCCACAGAAACTTACAAACAGTGCAAGAACAGCAAGCGTGTAACTGAACTTTTTAAATCTCAGAAAAGTGGGAAAAAGCAAGATTTTTTTTTTTGTTTTTTCAGAGATAGCAGAGGTTAACAAGTATCAACAAGTTATAACAGTGCAGTAAATGACCCCACACAAGAGTGCTAGGCCAAAGACAGATAAAATGCAAGTTGAGAAAAAACGATTTTAAAAATAAGTGCAAACAGGAAATTCAGTAAACAGCTCTAGGTTGTGCTCTAAATACAGTTACTAATGCAGAAATCAAATTTAGCAAGCCAGAAAATGCTCAAAATAGGCGGCTATGCAGAAAAACTTAGCAAATAAACAGAGGAAAAATACTTAAAGTCTCAAAAGTGGCTCCTTTCTTCTCTCAGCGTTTTCTCCTCTTGGTGGGTGCTTCACCAACAGCCAACAAGCCTGAAAAGACGCCAAAACCACAAGGCAACCAGGTTTTAAGAGAGGAAGATGAAGGAGTTTTGGTATATATCTGCTGACAATACATTACACTTTGAACTAGTGTCTACTTTGAGTTCTGTGGGTTTACCATTGATCAGGACAGTACAAAATACGTCATTCTTTGCCAACAAATCTACTGCATTAATTTTTTTACCAACTGATAAACCATCTACATAGAAAGTAGGGTTGCAGCTTTCTGTATGATCATTTTGCTTTTTTGAGTGACCTTTCTTAATAACTGAATGAGAACGTTTGAAAGCGGTTCCATTTTTATAGTTGTGGCATTGCTGACCAAATGCTAAGCACTTCTCTCCTTTAGATTCATGGTTGGCTCCACAATTACGACAGTTAACAATAAGACTTGACTTGGGTTTTGCTGACTCACCCTTATACTGCACTGAGCATGTCCTTTTTTCCGAGCTAGTCTTGCAACTTACTAGAAAGTTATGGCTTCTCCCAGGGGAACTCACAGGGGTTGCAGCACCATGTGCTTAGGTCTGTTTCTGCTTGTCACGTGCTGCATACTGTCTGTTTGCTCTAGAGGCTACTGAAACCATGCTTTTATCACTTGCAAGTATACTGGTGCGGCTTTCTGTGAGCTCATGAATTTGACAAATTTCTATGGCTCTGCTCAATGTTAAATCACTGTCATGAAGCAAAATCTTTCTCACTGCAGCACTGTTAACACCACACACAAGCCTGTCTTTTATTAACTCATCTTTCAAGTCACCAAATCTGCACATTTTAGCTTTGAGAAATAAGACTGTTATAAATGCTGCTAAAGTTTCACCAAGTATTCCCTTGCATAGAATAGGTGCTTCTCTAATGTAACATTTGTCTGGGGGTTTCACATTTCTCTAAATTTACATTTCAAGCACTCAGGGCCCTCCCTTGATTCAGCCGGTACCACAATATGGTGGTTTCCCCCTCTCCTGCATATACTTCTGGTGCATACACAAATAAATGCTCTCTTTCAATAGCTTCTGACCCAGCTAAGTTAAGCAAAATAAATGCCCTTGTATGTGCATCTTCATCAGAAAAAGCTACTTGTATGAAAATATCGTATTCCTGCTCAGATTCTCTCCACTTCTCTCCAATATTATGATCAAACACAAGTGGACTGGGTCTGTGAAATGCATCTGCCATATCAACACACAGTAGTGAAGATGCCTGGAATTATATACGAACACATACACACATACACACACACACACACACACACACACACACACACACACACACACACACACACACACACACACACACTAGCTGGATGCCTGGGATCACAGAAAATATATACCATTTCAGTAGTCTTTAAATGATTTAGAAGCAGAGCACTTTTCTTATGATACATAACATGTCATTATATGTTAGACAATGTAGTGTTAAACAAAAATAAATCACTGTATCATCTAAGTTTAGTTATTTACAATAGTTAGAGTGATTAGATGTATATATATATATATATATATATATATATATATATATATATATATATATACAAGAACTTTATACCAGAATTTGCAATTATGCCCATTAGCGCAATAGACTCTTTGAAATAACTGCACTTTGCCAAATAAGTCTCCATAGCACAAGACCACTTTAAAATCACTGTATTTTGCAAAATCATTCCTTATCAGTGTAAGAAATAATTTGTAATGACTGTACCTTGTGAATAAACTGTACACTGCAGAAGAAGCTCAGCGTAAGAAACACTTTGAAATGAATGCGCTTAGCAAATAAAGTGTATACAGCACAGAAAGTCTTCAAAATGGCTGTAGTTTGTGAAATAACTCTGTACAGTGTAAGAAACAGTTTGAAATGGCAGCATTCTGCAAATAAATGCACACAGCACAAGAAACTTTTTGAAATGGCTGTATTTTGATGGCACTTTGCAATATAACTGTACTTTGCACAGACCAAACTATTTGAAATAATTGTACCATAATAAAGCACACACTCTGCAAACACTTTGTACACTCTGAGATACTTCAAACAGCTCTAGTTATTTTTTGAATGGCTTTGGTCAATGTGAAATAGTAGTTTATGCCCAAACACATTCTTTTACTAATAAAACATGCAGTCACCTTGCTTTTTAAGCATATTTTGCCCTTTTATTGCACTTGTTATGCCTTTTTAATCTCTTATCATGCTAATTGTATTTTCCTGTGCTCGTTTTACTTCAAGCATGCTCGTCATGCAAACAAAAGGTAATTCTGAGCCCCACATGAATATTTCTGCTAGTTTTATCAAATATCATAGTTTCAAACATTTTGTTTAATTAATAATGCATTTTGTGCCTTTCATTTGATTAATAATACGTTTTGTGCTACTCATTTGATTAATAATGCATTTTGTGCCTTACAAATGCTCTGTTTATTTTCTTTGCAAAATAAATAATTTGTGCAAGTTTTGGTTACCTTGACTTTGTTTCTGGCCCTTTTTCTTTGTCTGAGCTCTCTCTCACTCAACCAGCTCAGTCTGCCTTCACCTTCAACCCTGCACCTCATGGCTTGAAGAAGTTGCTCTCTTAATCCCGGTTCTGATACCATGTCACTCATCCGGTCAGGGTAAAACAGACAAGCAGTTGTGGGTTCAATTTAAGCAACTTTATTACACACAAACACATCAGGAATAATGCTTTGTAACTGAAATAACCTTATAAACAGACGGACTACTACACTCATACATGTTAACACTTTGGCTGTTCTCTCAAAATGGCACTGCCTGCATGTGCTCACTATTTATATGCACATGCTTACATCTGGAAATGCTTTTTAAAGGTATATACACACGCTTTGTTCTACAAAGACCATCTCTGGCAAAGCATCTACCATGTCATCCCAGGCTGACTTATACTGGATCCCCTTTGACTGACACCAGAAACTAAACCAGTTGTTGAAGTCAATCAGTTTTTGTTTGTATTGCGGTATCGTCCCAGGCAAAAGTAAAATGGTGCTTAAGGCTAGAGACATACCTGCCTGAGACACAAAATCAGAGAGCTCAGTCAAGTCTCTCTTCATATAGTCCATTGAAGTACATCTCAAGTCATTCACATCAACTTGGACTATGACAGAGTTGTAACAGTGCCTGTTATTGAGAGACTTGAGTGCATGTGTGATGTGGCAGATCCTGTCACCTGACAGCAGCTGACCATGACCTTTTCCTTATCTAACCTGGTGAGGGGGACATCTGTGTGTCTCACAACTGAATTGCCTATGACTAAGATGTTTGTTTTTGTGTTATGCCTTAGGGGCTTGACTGGTGAGACACTGGTGTGTGATATATTATATGTACCTTGTTCTGCAGAGGATGTATTATGTGACATGTGCTTGTGTTTGGGAGGTCTCTGATGTTTAGATAAGCTTCTTGTAAGAACCTTCACACATGTAGGTTTATGTGTTGTTGGTTTGGAAGGTTCAAGAGGTGAGGTGTGCATGTGACAACCTGCTTAGTATCAGATGAACTCAGTGGTGAGTGAGAGAGCCTGGATTCTAGGTTCTTGATATGCATCTCTCACATAATGAATTTGTGTGGCCTAGAAGAAGTGGGTTGTCACTGTAAAAGAGGCAATTGCTACATTGTCTCAGGATGCCCATGTCAACCAGGCTGACTGGAGAAACTGTGGGAAATTGTCCATCCATAATGCTAGGTAAGTTGATATGGTCAGAAAACAGGGAGAGAACAAGAAGGCCCGGGTAAAGTTGAGGACAGGAAAAGTGGACAAAAAACATGAATTGCTAGTGGGTAGGATCTGTGCTGGTAACCTAAGGACCTTTGATGAATCTATCACCTGTCAGTGATGGCCAATCACAAGAACTCACTGACCGAACACCAGCAGAGTACTAAGGGAAAATGTGCAGGCCAAAGTGTTTACGTCTATAACCGCCAATGGTGCCCACTGCTGCGAGGCAGTGTGCAATGGGCAAATGTGGTGCTTATGTAGCAAATGAGTGCAAACTGATCTAAACAATTAACCAATAAAAAAGCTCAAAATTGAGCCCTGTTCCAGCAATCTTCAATCAGATGAGTTCTAACTGCACACACCTGCCACTAGGGTGCAGGGGAACCCTCTTCAACAAAAGATTGCTCAGTTTAGTGCCCAGGTTATACAAACAGAATTAGATTCAGCAGGTCTGAATCTAGTCTATGCTTCAGCAAAGTGCAAATATTTCAGAACAAAATGGTTCAAATAAGCAGTGATATGTTAAAAAATGCAGTTCAAATGTGCAATATACAGTGAAAAATTCTACTTAAGTTTTACAGAGATCAGTGATGGCTTGGATTTGCTTATGTAACAAATTAGAGCAAACTGATTAATGCAGATTAACCAATAAAAAAGCTCAACACTAAGCTCTGTTCCAGCAACCTTCAATCGAATGAGTTCTAACTGCACACTCCTACCACTAGGGTGTAGAGGAACCCACTCCAACAAAAGATGGCCTGGTGTAGTGCTCAAGTTATACAAACAGAGCTAGGTTCAGCAGGTCTGAATCTAGTCTATGCTACAACAAAGTGTACCAATTTCAGAGGAAAAAAAGAGTTCAAATAAGCAGGCACAATAAGCCTTCAGCCAGCAATTCCCAGCTCAAAAGGGCAGAAGCTACCCCTCCTCCCTCAAGAGTGTAGACCATAAACCTTCTTAATGTAAAATAACTGTCTTGAAGCCCAAGCACTTAAACCGGAACTAAGACACCTTTAGAATATCAGACACACTAAGCCTTCAACCAGCAATTCCCAACTCAGAAAGATGTAAGCTACCTCGTCTGCCACAAGAGTGTAGACTACAAACCTTCTTAATGTAAAACAACTGGCCTGAAGCCCAAGCACTTAAACCAGAACTAAGACAGTTTTAGAATAACAGACACACTAAGCCTTCAACCAGCAAGTCTCAACTTAAAAGGATGTAAGCTACCTCTCCTGCCACAAGAGTGTAGAGCACAAACCTTCTTAATGTAAAATAACTGGTCTGAAGCCCAAGCGTGTAAATCAGAACTAAGATACTTTTATAATAACAGACACACTAAGCCCTCAACCAGCAATTCCCAGCTTAGAAGGATGTAAGCTACCTCTCCTGCCACAAGAGTGTAGACTGCAAACCTTCTCTCAGAATCATTTCTATCAAACTTTAAATGGTTTCTTTGGCAGTGTAATTTATTTTTCATTTTAATACCAGTGAACTATATTCACCCTTTGTAACATGCCTGGCAAAATAACACATTTTCCTATAGTTTATCAGTTTTTACATGTTTTGATCATTCACAATAAACACCACTATTTTTTGATTAATTTAATTAGATGCACTGTATAACCTCTCTATCCAAATTCTTGTAATGGTAGAATAATCTCTTTGTCTATCTAATTTGTTAACTAGGTTGATGACTAGTCCAAGAACCATCTTCAGTCACAAGCCAAGGCCAAAGGCAAAAAGAGACATACATATGATTTGTGACAGATTATTCAATAATACATTAAGTTATAAAAAGGAGTTTGTCATGGTGCTATTGAATTACAATTGAGGTCATATGTTTAGAGGATTACATATTGAGTGTTGTGTTATTATTTGCATATCATTTTTGTCTAATTTGTGAATTATAACTAAAAAGATAAGCCCTGAGATTTAGAAAGGCTTTGCATGATGTGGAAGCATTCTCTCAGAAAGTTGCACTTTGCTCTAAGCATTTCTGATTCTTAGACTGTTCTGTCACTGAGGTTTTCCCCTCACAGGAACTGTAGGATGGAGAGTAGTCTCATAGATGAAACCACATTCAAATGTGGCAGCCTTGGGAAGTTGCTAATGATGATTATCCATGTGCTCACATCTAGAAATGTTTTCAAGTCTTGAAATAGGCAGACAGAAATCCTTTGAATCCCAAGGAAAGTATTATATTTATTCAACATCAAAATACATAACATTTATAGTAGAGTATTAAGGGTTTTTAACATATGAAGTATTGTGAGTTTCATATTCCTTCTATGGACAGATAACATTTACAAATTAATGTATAGTATCTGCAGTTCTAGGCTGAACAAATCTTTACTGGGGATTTTAAAGCAGTTGTATTTATGAGTTTCTGCCACATGATATTTTAATTTCTTTAGGAGAATTGCTTGGCCAAGTAAAATTATGCACTAGGAAGAAAAAGTGAACACTGTCAAAAGATGGTTGTCACTCATTCACTCCTGTGAAACTACTCACGGTGTGGGTAAGTCCATGAAACTGTGGGTCTGTCAGTGAGTACATATGTGCATGTCTGTATGGGCATGCATGAGTCTGAATGAAGGTGTATGTATGTGCGTGTGTCTGTGTGCATGTGTGTGTGTGTGTGTGTGTGTGTGGGGGGGTGTTCTTGTATTAGTTATATTTTCAATCTCCTGAAGATTAATGGGAATAACTGGCCTTGGAGGTTAATAAGTTAAAAAAGTTAAGTAATTAGACTGCTGGATTTCTTTCATTGTAGTTTGTGCGCCAATTTATTTCTGTTAATTCCGTTAGCAGAACAGATTGTTAGGCACTTTAACAGATACCATGTGATTGTTGATAGCTTCATTGTTCAGTCTTACTCTACTCATGTTTATTATAGCATTGCAGCTATTTCTCCTGTACTCCTGTGTGTGTTTCTTTTCAGAATTTCGTCAACGAACAAGTGTATGTGAGGGTACACAGTGTTTGAATACACTGTCTCTGAATGCTGCTTTCTTCAGGTTATGAAAATGAATGCTTGGTATTGATGCTACATCATTTGTCAGTTTAACAGACCTACTTGTGTTGGTGAATAATGTTTCAGCAACCTCCACTTACCAGTTTTTTATTTCTTATTTTGACATTTGATCTGTCTCAGTGTTCTCTTCAGACAATTGTAAATGCAGTACTGTAGCTAGTCAATCTGGCTTCCAGGACAGTTCCCCAGACTGGTGCCACCTTAGCCTACAAAAAAAAAGAAAAAAAGTCTTCTGGGAGTTGAGGACTTGAGGAGAAAAAACAAACAAACAACTGTAACAAGTAACAAGCACCTTGTTGCACAAATTGAGTTTCACTGCAAATGTGAATGCCCTCATGACCTTATAAATAAAAGGTAATATTGCAGTTTTTCCTAATCACCACCTGCCAGTCGTGCCCCCTAACAATGTACACCTAGGGTAGGTGCTGCTTTCATCTCACCCTGTTTGTGGCTATCTGTAACTGTGTTGCTAATCCCTTCCCCGTGATTACTATGGATGCAATCATTCCTTTGGCATTGAAACTGAAAGCTTCCACAGAACTCCTCTGTTCACTGACACATTTGTTAGTTAATTAGACCTACACATATAAGTGAATCATATTTCAGCAGTTTCATATTTTGCCCATCTGATCTGTTTCATTGCTCCCCACCAACATCTGTACATATGTTGCTTGTCATTCCACATGATGACTTGAAACAAGTGCTGTTGTCTTGTTTACATTGAAGCTATACCACAAAGATTCTTCAGGACATGCCTGTTTATGAGCATATTTGCCACATACAGTGAAGTGTGTGCACTAATATGCATGCAAGTGCTAAATATACCTTGTATATGCTACTTTTTACATGCAATATGCATTACACTGGACATTTTAGCACTAAAAGCATTATGTCCCCCCCTTTTCACTGTTTATATTACTCTATCATATTTCCATACCTCTCAACCTGTTAAAGCAAAAATAATTCTGGGCAAAGCCAATAATAATAGGGGGACAAAGGCCTAAAAATAGGAACCATTTTTACTTATTGCCCTTATAATCTTAGTAAGTTGATAGAATGACATTTTGCATTAGCATGCATTTTCTGAAGGGTATGATGTCTGAATTTCAAAAGTCTGTCATTATGTAATGATTTAAGACTTCAGCAATGTGCTGGAAAACCATAAATTTATCAAATTTTATCAAGATTAAACCAAACATACGGGGCAAAATTCTGGACATTCTGCAAAGATCTGGACAGTTGAGAGGTATGCATTTCCTTAACTGAAAAAAAAAATACTGTTGACTAAGGGACATTTGCAAAAGCTAGGGTGAGAGAAAGAAAATGAGACCAAAACGTATCGAGTGCCATTCATGCTGCTAGAAATATTAAAATGAGTTTATATGCAGTTATTTAAAACACAAGATTAATATATATATATATATATATATATATATATATATATATATATATATATATATATATATATATTACACATATATTATATAAATATATATACATATATATGTTTTATATATTTATATATATATATAAGTATATAAATTTATATATATATATATATATATATATATATATATATAAAATTTATATATTTATAATATATGTTATATAATATTTCCATAAATGTGTGATTTAGAATTTATTGCACTCCATCAATGCAAAGAGTTGAACTGGATAAAATAAATCTTGCTAACATTGTCTGTAGCTGATGCATTCTGCTATGGACAGCAACATTTGTTTGTCAGCTGTTATGAAAAATTCACAGTAATATCATATTTCATATAACATTCCAGACACAGACTATATATTATTGAGCAATACCAGTAAAAGGGCATAATGGAAAAAATTACTCTGAGTCTGAACTGGTACTTTGCATCTTGTTACAAATATTATCATCTGTTTGTATCAGTCATTAAAAAAATATAGAATATTTCATATTTTCACGAATACTACAAAAAATATTGCCAAGCAGTACATGAAGACTAAGGTGATGCCAGACAGCACTGTCACTCATACTTAGAGATTAACATGTACAGATTGAAAGTTATTATTGTGTGTTACTTATCTGGTGAATTACATGAGTAGGTATAATTTTCATATTTCTCTAAGGATCTCAGGAAGTAAGCATATGAAATGAAATGTCCTAACGTCATATAAAACCTCTGATTTTGTGCTGTTGCTGTGCATGTTGTTTGCTTGCTTCTGAGCTGTTGTAAAACTATGCAGTTTTGCAAAAATATAACTTGTGTAGTATTTATTTTGACATATATAGCAGAGCTCAAGATTTGCAATTTATACCATTTCATCATTGTAAACCCAAGTTTGTGCTGAGCAAGTTATTTCTACTTATTTAATAACGTTTATACATGCCAAAATATTTGCTGTAAAGTGTATGCTTCAGCTAAACTTTTAAAATTTGAGTTCCTGAGAAAAGAATTCAGGGTGCACTTTTATATTATTGCAGGAGGCAAGAGTTATAACTTTCAGAGTTGCTTTAAACAACTAAAGCAAATATTTACAAATACCCCTTTTAAAGGCATCAAAATTCACAGTGGCACACAAATCTTGCTCTGCAGTCATACCAGAAATCTAAACTTAACCAGTTAATGAGATATGTTCACTTTTGTAATAGTTCACAAGAGTATAAGTGTGATTTACCAGCACTTTGAAATGTAAAGGTAACAAGTATAGATAGAAAATGGAAAACAAAAGACCCAGCATGTTGCAGGAAGATCTGGGCAAACCACTTAAATATGCATACTAATTCATTTTCAAGCATTTCGGAGAATAAAACTAGAACCCTTGGTGTGTACATACATGTGTGTGTGTGTGTGTGTGTGTGTGTGTGTGTGTGTGTGTGTGTGTGTGTGTGTGTGTGTGTGTGTGTGTCTGTGACACATATGTGTGTATAAGAATTCAGTTTCATAACCAGCAGAAAGCAGCAATTAGAAGCAATGTATCCACACATTGTGTTCTCTCATTTATACTTGACTGATCAACAAAATTCAAACCAAAAGTGTCACCAATGTCAGAAGACAATATAATTTATTTGCTACTTTCATCCACTGTGACAGGGCTTCTTCAGAATAAAAAAACTTTATTCTGAAGAAGTCTTGTCACAGTGGATAAAACACTAAATAAATTATATTGTCTCCCAACCTAATTCATTGTTTTAGCATCAGATACTGAGAGCTGCTGTTTTCATTATGATCAACAAAATTCTGAAAAACTGAAGGTGTATAACTCCTCCAGCTTTAGTATCAGTTGAGTATCCCCTCTATGCACAAGACTTATAAGATGAACAAATATGGTTAAAAAAGCTTTGCCTGCTGCTCTCCACTGCCATGGCCTAAAATATTGTACTGCCATCACTGGAGATGTGTTTCTTCCTGTTCTGCACATAACTTTGAGAAGTGGACAAGCTAAGTGCTTCAAAGGTTCTTGAGTGTGATGTGTTTTGTATTAATTGCCTACATGTTTATTCCTCCCTTCTCAGATGAGATGGGTGTAAGGTAAGACTCTGTACTCTTTCTTAGAACAATGTACTAAAAATTCTGTTTCATGGCTTAAAAGCAGATTGTATGAAAATGAGGGGGTACTAGTTAGACATATCTCTCAACCTGCAGACACTGAAAATAGGAACAAAGGCCCTTAAAAGGTAGATACATCCAGCTAAAAATCTGTATATTTAATTAGCAAATAATGTTGACTACCAAGTAACATATTACTCTTCCTGCTTCTAGTAGGAATGTGGGATAGTACTCAGAAACACATTTAAAAACAGATAGTGACAAAAATGATGGAAAAATATAAGAGCATTTTCAAAGGGATGGTATAAACTCTGTAGACGTTAATGAACTGTATTGCAAACTTTTACTACACAAGCTAATTTATTTTCACTTCAGAAACAGGGAGATGTAAGACGTGTATCCTCTTTCTTTAAACTATTGTTGCCACTAGAATGTGGGCTATGTAAAGTGATTATATGTGCATTATGGGCTTAAAAAATCATGTGATGAGGGTGATTCAGAAAATTATGTTAAGGAGTGAATCAAGCCTGAAAATAGGTACATTCCTCCAAAAATAGGGGCATCCTGTTCAGAGGTAAACTGAATCTGAAAATAGGAACATCTCCCCATAACAGGGACAGTTGAGAGGTCTGTAGTTAGAATAGCCCTCTCCCCATACTGAGCAGGCAAACAAGTATGAGAGAACTGGACCCACGTTGCCACAGAGCAAAGTCATTCTTTTCACTTAATTGGCTAGAGAATGAATCAGTACAATATTTAAATGCATGAAAGAAGTAGCCTAAAGACATCTAGGCATTGGCCGCCCCGATTGCTTCAAATGATAGTTCCATTTCAGATCGAGAGCTGCTCTCTGATCAAGTAGTTGAAGGTGTTTTGTCTGGCGGATGTCTTTCTGTCTATGAAGAAGTGAGTGAGTGGAGCTGATATTCAGACTGCGTAGCAAGGAAGATGAAACCATTACTAGAGACAACATTCTGCTTTTTCCTGCTATAAGGCATCTGTCTTTATCGAAGTCAGCACTTCTCCCAATACCTGTTAAAACAAATACATTCATAAAATTGCTATCAATGCAGAAAAAAACATGTATTTATTTATCCTTTTAAAAGAGAGTGTCAAATGGCATACAGAGAGACATAGATTCCATCTTACTCTGGCATGGATACTTATAGCCTTCCAAAACAGACCATTTTATAAACTTTTTGAGAACATGTTTTGATTTCTTATAGCTCCATTATTCATTAACTGGACACAATAGCTTTAATTACTATAAGCTTGTAATTATTTATAAGTACTGATAGATGATTCTGGAACAATTATTCTTTTTGTGCAATCTAAGGATGGACAGTTTTCTTTTTAGCAGATAAGAAATTAATTAAAACAAGAAAGGATTGTCAGCATTTGTGGTAAAATTCCTAATAAACATTGTAATATGAAGTTCAATTTTCTTTCTGATACCTAAAGTGTAGAATAGCTATTATAAGAGAATAAATCATTTAAAATGTATGGTGCAACTTTAAATTACATGTTAAAAGAATATATACTTTATGTAGATTAGGTCTATGTCTGACAGTAGATACATGTTATTTTGTCAAACATTTGTATATATGACAAAATTATAACAGGGATATATAATGCTCCAACAGCAATATGCTATATGCAAAATGACATACTATTGATAATTATCACATGTAATACGTACAGAAGTAGAATACACTTTTAAACACTGGAGGGCATTTAAATAGAAACATGGATGGAATATAGGCTTTGATTTGAAGTGAATAATACAAAGGATGTATGCATAGCTGACTGAACAGGATATACATATATTTCTCTTTGTTTACACTTTAATTAAATACATTTAATTATACAGCTGAAAAAACAATTTGCTTTATTTGATTCAGAAAATAGCTTACACAAAGTTTTTTTACAATTTTTGAAGTATAGGACAAAAAAGATCATGTCAGAATATGTTTTTCCAAGCATTTCTGTTGACAGTTAAAATCAAGTTTTCCTCTTTCTTAGTAAACTAGTTAAAGTTGTTTATCAAATAATGTAATGTTTTCTGT